>NW_027436232.1:86309-146671 GCF_964199755.1 Larus michahellis | reverse complement strand
GTTATGGGGTAGGTGGGTCCCCCGTTGGGTTTAATTGCCCCCCCCCCCCCCCCCCCCCGGGGTTAATTGCCCCCAAGTCCAATTTAGGAGGGTAGTTGCCCCCCCCCCCCATGGGGGGCTAACTTGCTCTTTCGGGGGGGGGGGGGGGGGTATCATCCCATTTAGGGGGTTTAATTGCCCCCAGGGGATGTATCAGCCCATTTGCGGGGGGGGGGATGGGGGTCAGTTGCCCCCCTGGGTGGGGTGATGTCCCATTTAGGGGAGTTATTTGCCCCCCTCTCCCCCCCCACCCCCCCAAGAGGGGTGACTTCCCATTGGGGGGGGAATTGCCCTCCTGGGGTGGGGGTATCTTCCCATTAAGGGGTGTTAATTGCCCCTGTAGTGGGGGGTATCTTCCAATATGAGGGGTTTAATTGCTCCCCCCCCCGGGGTAACTTCACATTTAAGGGCGTTAATTGCCCCCCCGCCCCCCCCCCCCAAATGCCCCCACACTCCTGCTGTGTCCTGGGTGTAAATACTCCTTCGGGGTGGATAAATACCCCCAGTGCTGCTACAATGGGGGGGTAGATACCCCTGGGGGGGTAAATACCCCCTAAGGGGGGTAAATAACCGGGGGGGGGGGGTGGAAATGTATTTTTGGTTTGGGGTAAATACCTGAGATAAGGGGGTCCGTATCTGCCCGGCTGGGGGGGGGGGGGGGTTAAATACCCCGTTTGGGCGTAAATGCCCAGGCCGGGGGTGGGGGTAACTACCCCCCCACGTGGGGTAAACACCCTTCCCCCCCCTCGGGTTGAGGGGGTGCCCTTGGGGGGGGCGGGGGGGTGCAAAGGGGCTGGATTTTGGGGGTACAGACCCGGGGTGGTGGTGGGGGGGGTGGTCAAGGGCCCCTCCATTTTCCCCCAGCAAGGCCCCTTGTGCTGGGGGGGGGGTGGGGGGAGCTGACCCCAAGGAATTTGGGGTGCCCCCCCCCCCCCGGGGTTAATGGGGGGGGGGAGGCCCGTGTGTGTCGTCCCCCCCCCCCCCCACGCCGGCCCTCACAACAACAACAGTGACACGGCCAATATGGCTGCCACCGCCGAGCCTTTGTCTGGCGAGCGGCGGGGGGGAGCCCCAAATCAGGCACACACCCCCCCCTTAAAGAAAGGGGGTCCGCTGCAAATGGGGGGGGGGGAGCACGACGCGACACTCAGCCCCCTATTTGTGTCCCCCCCCCCCGCCAACTTCTCCCCCGCTTGCTTCTCCCCCCCTTTATGGGTTTATTCTTTTTTTTTTTTTTTTTTTTTTTGGGGGGGGGGGTGTTCCTTTTCCCAGTTTGGGGGGGTCCTGGCTCTTTTTTTTTTTTTTTTCTTTTTTTTTTTTTTTTGTGGGGGGGGGGCAGGGGGTTGGGAACAGGCCGATCCGGTCCCCCAGCTTGGGGAGGTGGAGAAGGGCTTCCGGGGAGGGCTGGGCCCGGCCGCGCTGGCGTCACTGGCCCCCCCCCCCCCCCCCCCCGACTCCGCCAGCCATGTGGGCCCCCCCCCACAACACAGGGTGCCGTTGCCACATGCCACCAGGGTGCCCCCCACCCCAATTTGGGGTGCACACGGCCGTGTTCCCCCCCCCCCCTTTCCCTTGGGGCTGCTCTGCCTGTCCCCACATAGGCATTGGGGGTGGGGGGGGGGGAATTAATGTCATTGCTGACCCCCCCCCGCCTTGTGTGTGTGTCCAGAACACAGGGTGCCCCCCCACCCCAATTTGGGGTGCACATGGCCGTGTTTCCCCCCCCCCCTTCCCTTGGGGCTGCTCTGCCTGTCCCCCCTTTGGGGGGGGGTAACGGGACTGTCACTGCTGACCCCCCCCCCCCCACCTTGTCCCCCTCCCCGCATAGGGATGGGGGTGGAAGAAATGCCCCCTGCTGACCCCCCCCTTCCCCCCCCCCCCAGGATTGGCAGCCCCCCTTCGCCGTGGAAGTGGACAACTTCAGATTCACCCCCCGCATCCAGCGCCTCAACGAGCTGGAGGTGAGTAAGGGGGGGTGGGGGGTGGGGGGTTGCCCCCATTTTTCCCTCCCCCCCCCCCCCGCCTCCGCCAGCTGATTTCAGCGCTTACACCCCATTTTTTCTGACACACCCCCCCCCCCCCCCCCCCCCGCAGGCGCAGACGCGGGTGAAGCTGAATTACCTGGACCAGATCGCGAAATTTTGGGAAATCCAAGGCTCTTCCCTCAAAATCCCCAACGTCGAGCGCCGCATCCTCGACCTCTACAGCCTCAGCAAGGTGAGGGGGCGCCCCGGTGGGTTACTGGGGTGTGCAGTCAATTTGGGGGGGGTTTCATGTGGTTTTTTCCCCCCCCCCCCGCAAGGTGGTGATGGAGGAAGGGGGATACGAAGCCATCTGCAAGGACCGGCGCTGGGCTCGGGTGGCCCAACGCCTGGCTTACCCCTCGGGGAAAAACATCGGCTCGTTACTGCGCGCTCATTACGAACGCATCATCTACCCTTACGAGATGTACCAGTCGGGGGCCAACCTGGTGGTGAGAAAATGGGGGAAGGGGGTTTGGGGGGGGGGGGAAATAAGGGAGGGGGGGGAAATGAACGCGTGATGTACCGCTCGGGGGCCGACCTGGTGGTGAGAAAACGGGGGAGAGGGTTTAAGAGGGGGGAAAAAAAAAATAATAAGGGGGTAGGGGGGAGGGAAGGTTATGGGGTGCCCCCTCCCTCGCCGAGAGGTTCATCTTCCCCCCCCCTTTCCCCCCCCTGCTCCCTTCAGCAGTGCAACACGCGGCCTTTCGAGAGCGAGGAGAAAGACCGGGAGTACAAACCCCACAGCATCCCCTTGCGCCAATCCGTCCAGCCCTCCAAGTTCAACAGCTACGGCCGACGGGCTAAACGCCTGCAGCAAGAGGTGAAAAACAACCCCCCCCTCACCTCCCCCCCCCCCCCCCCCCCCCCCAAAAAAAATCCAACACCCATCCCCCTTCAATTTTTAGGGAGAACGCCCTGCCCCCCCCCAGACACGCACATCCCCCTCGATTTTTTTTTTTTTTAATTTATTATGATTTTTTTTTTTTTTTTTTTTACCGTCCCGCAGCCGGAGCCGACGGAAGAAGACATCGAAAAAAACCCGGAGTTGAAAAAACTACAGATTTACGGGGCCGGCCCGAAAATGTTGGGTTTGGGTTTGGTGGCCAAAGACAAGACCCTGCGGAAAAAAGGTAGGAAGGAAACCTCCCGCGTCCCCCACGACTTGGGGCGGGGGGGGGGGCGGCTGTTATCTTCCTCCCCGCCGACCCTAACTCTTCACCCCACAGATAAAGAGGGTCCCGAGTGTCCCCCCACGGTGGTGGTGAAGGAGGAACCGGCGGGACCCGAGGCCAAGGTGGAGCCGCCGTCTCCTCGCTCTTACCTGGAGGGGAAGGAGGAGCTGCGCCACAGCCCCGAACCCTGCACCAAAATGACCATGCGCCTGCGCCGCAGCCACAGCAACAGCCAATTCGTAAGCGCCGTGGGGCAGAAGGAAGTGGGGGGGGGAACAACAACACGCCGCCGTGGGGCAGAGCCCCCCCCCCCGCCCCCCGACCTCAACCCTTTTCTGCCTCCCGCAGGTGGATTCCTACATCTGCCGCATCTGCTCGCGGGGGGACGAGGACGACAAGCTGCTGCTCTGCGACGGCTGCGACGACAACTATCACATCTTCTGCCTCCTCCCGCCCCTGCCCGAGATCCCCAAGGGCATCTGGCGCTGCCCCAAATGCGTCATGGCGGTGAGCACGGCGACCCGTGGACCCCTGGGCCCCACGTCTCGCGTCACGTCCCTGCTGTGGGGCTGGGGACACCCCCACCCCCCCCATCTCGCATCGTGTCTCGTCTGTCTGCGGGGCTGGGGACCCCCTTATCTCGCATCATGTCCCGTCTATGTGTGGGGCTGGGGACCCCCAACTCGTGGCCCATACTATTTGTGGGGTTGGGGACCGCTCTGTCACATCTATGGGGCTGGGGACCCCCCATCTCACATTGTGTCCCGTCTGTCTGTGGGTCTGGGGGGACCCCCTTATCTCGCATCGTGTCCCGTCTGCCTCTGGGGCTGGGGACCCCCAACTCATGGCTATCCTATCTGTGGGGCTGGGGACCCCTGACTCGTGTCCCATCCTATCTGTGGGGCTGGGGACCCCTTTGTCACATCTGTGGGGCTCTGGACCCCTCGTCTCGCATCGTGTTCCGTCTGTCTGTGGGTCTATGGGCTCCCCTATCTCAGGTCATGTCCCAGCTATCTGTGGGGCTGGGGACCCCCGTCTGTGGGGTTAGGGACCCCCGTATCACATCTGTGGGGCTGAAGACCCCTAAGCCAACCCCCTACCTCGCGTCCTGTCACCTCCGTGGGCTGGGTACCCCCATCTCCTTTCCCGTCTGCGGCCTTAGGGATCCCGCACCACATCTGTGGGGCTGGGGACCCCCCAGACTCAATGCCCCATCCCGTCTGTGGGGCTGGAGACCCCCGTCTGTGGGGTTAGGGACCCCCGTATCACATCTGTGGGGCTGAAGACCCCCAAGCCAACCCCCTACCTCGCGTCCCGTCACCTCCGTGGGGCTGGGTACCCCCATCTCCTTTCCCGTCTGTGGCCTTAGGGATCCCCGCACCACATCTGTGGGGCTGGGGACCCCCCAAACTCAATACCCTGACCCCCTTTCCCCTCCCCCAGGAATGCAAGCGACCGCCAGAGGCTTTTGGCTTCGAGCAGGCGACGCGGGAATACACCCTGCAGAGCTTCGGGGAGATGGCCGACTCCTTCAAAGCCGATTATTTCAACATGCCCGTCCACGTGAGTACCCCGGAAACCCCACGGGGACCCCCGAGAGCCCCCCCCCCCCCGGCCTGCCCCAAATCCCTAATGTCCTCCTTCTTTCTCCCTGCCCGCCCCCGCCCCCCAAGATGGTCCCCACGGAGCTGGTGGAGAAGGAATTTTGGCGGCTGGTGAACAGCATCGAGGAGGACGTGACGGTGGAGTACGGCGCCGACATCCACTCCAAGGAATTCGGCAGCGGTTTCCCCATCAGCGACGGCAAAAGGAAGCTTTCTCCGGAGGAGGAGGTGAGGGCCACCCCGTCCCCAACCCCAGGGGGGGTGTCGCCGTCACCCTCTGTAGGGGGGGATGACACCGTCTTCATGTGTTTTTTTCCCCCCACCCCGTAGGAGTACGCCGGCAGCGGTTGGAACCTGAACGTGATGCCGGTGTTGAAGCAGTCGGTGCTTTGTCACATCAACGCCGATATTTCGGGGATGAAGGTGCCCTGGCTCTATGTGGGGATGGTCTTCTCCGCCTTCTGCTGGCACATCGAGGACCACTGGAGCTACTCCATCAACTACCTCCACTGGTGGGGAGGGGGGGGGCTCGGGGCAGGGGGTGTTTGGGGTGGTCAGGGATGATCCTGGGAGGCGTCATGGGGGTGGCAGGAGGTTTTTGGGGTGCCCCTGGCCTCGTCTCCCCATCTAAGGACAAGCAGACAACGCGTGTGGGGCAGGAGGGGATTTTTGGGGTGCCACAACCCCCTAAGCCCAAGCAGAAGCTGTGGTTTGGGGCAGGAGGAGGATTTTTGGGGCGTCCCTGACCTCGTCCCCCCACCTAGAGACAAATCCAAGCTGGGTTATGGGGCTGGAGGAGGTTTTTGGGTGTCCCTGACCTCATCCCCCCACCTAGGGACAAGCAGACAAGGTGGTGTGGGGCAGGAGGGGATTTTTGGGGTGCCACAACCCCCTAAGCCCAAGCAGAAGCTGTGGTTTGGGGCAGGAGGAGGATTTTTGGGGTGTCCCTGACCTCATCCCCCCACCTAGAGACAAATCCAAGCTGGGTTATGGGGCAGGAGGGGATTTTTGGGGTGCCACAACCCCCTAAGGATGAGCAGATGATGTGGTTTGGGGCAGGAGGAGGATTTTTGGGGTGTCCCTGACCTCGTCCCCCCACCTAGAGACAAATCCAAGCTGGGTTATGGGGGCAGGAGGGGATTTTTGGGGTGCCACAGCCCCCTAGGGATGAGCAGATGATGTGGTTTGGGGCAGGAGGAGGATTTTTGGGGTGTCCCTGACCTCGTCCCCCCACCTAGGGACAAGCAGATAAGGTGGTGTGGGGCAGGAGGGGATTTTTGGGGTGCCACAACCCCCTAGGGACGAGCAGTTGCTGTGGTTTGGGGCAGGAGGAGGATTTTTGGGGTGCCTGGGACCCCATTTTCCCCCCCAGGGGTGAGCCCAAGACGTGATGTGGGGTGTGAGGGTGTTTTTTGGGGTGTCCCCACCCCATATGCCCCAGGGCTGAGCCTAAGATGTCGTACGGGGTGGGAGCAGGTTTTGGGGTGACCCCAACCTGTGGGACGAGGGGTTTTGGGGTGCCCCTGACCCCCATGTCCCCCCCAGGGGCAAACCCAAGACGTGATGTGGGGTGTGAGGGTGTTTTTTGGGGTGTCCCGACCCCGTTTCCCCCCCCAGGGGTGAGCCCAAGTCACGGTGCAGGTTGGGAGCAGGTTTTGGGGTGACCCCAAGCTGTGGGACGAGGGGTTTTTGGGGTGCCCCTGACCCCCACGTCCCCCCCCGCCAGGGGCGAACCCAAGACGTGATGTGGGGTGTGAGGGTGTTTTTTGGGGTGTCCCCACCCCATATGCCCCAGGAGCGAGCCCAAGATGTCGTATGGGGTGGGAGGAGGTTTTGGGGTGACCCCAAGCTGTGGGACGAGGGGTTTTTGGGGTGCCCCCTGACCCCCACGTCCCCCCCCCTCAGGGGCGAACCCAAGACGTGATGTGGGGTGTGAGGGTGTTTTTTTGGGGTGTCCCCACCCCATATGCCCCAGGGCTGAGCCTAAGATGTCGTATGGGGTGGGAGGAGGTTTTGGGGTGACCCCAAGCTGTGGGACGAGGGGTTTTTGGGGTGCCCCTGACCCCCACGTCCCCCCCCCTCAGGGGCGAACCCAAGACGTGATGTGGGGTGTGAGGGTGTTTTTTGGGGTGTCCCCACCCCATATGCCCCAGGGCTGAGCCTAAGATGTCGTATGGGGTGGGAGGAGGTTTTGGGGTGACCCCAAGCTGTGGTAGGTGGATTTTTGGGGTGCCCCTGACCCCCACGTCCCCCCCCCAGGGGCGAACCCAAGACGTGATGTGGGGGGTGAGGGTGTTTTTTGGGGTGTCCCGACCCCGTTTCCCCCCCCAGGGGTGAGCCCAAGTCACGGTGCAGGTTGGGAGCAGGTTTTGGGGTGACCCCAAGCTGTGGGACGAGGGGTTTTTGGGGTGCCCCTGACCCCCACGTCCCCCCCCCAGGGGCGAACCCAAGACGTGGTACGGCGTCCCCTCCTTCGCGGCCGAGCACCTGGAAGAGGTGATGAAGAAGCTGACGCCGGAGCTCTTCGAGAGCCAGCCCGACCTCCTCCACCAACTCGTCACCCTCATGAACCCCAACACCCTCATGGCCCACGGCGTCCCGGTGAGTATCCATCCCCCGCCCCCCCACAACGGGGATCCCCTCGGCGCCCCAAAAAATTCATTTAACCCCCTCCGTCCCCGAAATTTTAGGTCGTCCGGACGAACCAATGCGCCGGCGAGTTCGTCATCACCTTCCCCCGGGCGTATCACAGCGGTTTCAACCAGGGTTACAACTTCGCCGAAGCCGTCAACTTCTGCACCGCTGACTGGGTGAGCTCCCCCCCCCAAAAAAAAAAAAAAAAAGCTGGGGTGACCTCCCCAAAATCCGGGGATTTGGGCTCCTTGAGGCGGGGACGGGGTCGGGGAAGTGGGGGGGGGGGGGCAGGATTTTTGAGGAGCTCCCAGCGTCGAGTGGGGATCTTTTTTTTTCTCTTTTATTTTCCCCGATCCGCCGCGGTTTGGGGTGGGGGTGGCTCTTACTTGGGCCGCCCCCCTTAAAATTATGGGGGTGCTTTTCTAACGCCCCCCCCCCCCCCCCCCCCACAACCGGTACGTAGCTGCCCGCCGGCCGGCAGTGCATCGAGCATTACCGCCGCTTACGCCGTTACTGCGTCTTCTCGCACGAGGAGCTCATCTGCAAGATGGCGGCTTGCCCCGAAAAACTCGACCTCAACTTAGCGGCCGCCGTTCACAAAGAGATGTTCGTCCTGGTGCAGGAAGAGCGGAAACTCCGCAAAGCCCTGCTGGAAAAGGTTTGGCGGGGCGGGGGGGGGGAGAAGAAAAAAAAAAAAAAAAAACCCCTAAAAATATTGAAAAGAGGAGCCGAGGCGGGGCGGGGGGGGTGTTACGTTGACGGTGGTGTTTTACGGCGTGGTTTGTTTTTTTTTTTTTTTATTTTTTTTTTGGGGGGGGGCCTCTTCTCGCCCCAGGGCATCACGGAGGCGGAGCGGGAGGCTTTCGAGCTGCTGCCCGACGACGAGCGACAGTGCGACAAGTGCAAGACGACATGTTTCCTCTCGGCGCTGGCCTGTTACGACTGTCCCCAGTGCCTCGTCTGCCTCTACCACATGGACGATCTCTGCAAGTGCCCCCGCAGCAAGCAGTACCTCAGGTAAAGGGGGCGGGGGGGGGGGACAGACGACACACGCGGGCATGGTCTGGGGGTGCTGCGGGACTCGGGGGGCCTGCATGAGGGGATGTGGGGCGGGTTTGGGGGCGCTGGGGGTCTTGTTTACCCCTGGGGGGGCACGTGGGGAGGGTTTGGGGGTCCTGGGGGGTCTTGGTGGGCCTGTAAGAGGGGATGTGGGACGGGTTTGGGGGTGCTGGGGGTCTTGTTTACCCCTGGGGGGGCACGTGGGGAGGGTTTGGGGGTGCTGCGGGACTCGGGGGGCCTGCATGAGGGGATGTGGGGCAGGTTTGGGGGTGCTGGGGGTCTTGTTTACCCCTGGGGGGGCACGTGGGTCAGGTTTGGGGGTGCTGGGGGTCTTGTTTACCCCTCCGGGGGCATGTGGGGAGGGTTTGGGGGCGCTGGGGGTCTTGGTGGGCCTGTATGAGGGGATGTGGGACGGGTTTGGGGATGCTGGGGGTCTGGGTTTACCCTTGGGGGGGCACGTGGGGAGGGTTTAGGGGTGCTGGGGGTCTTGGTTTACCCCTGTGGGGGCGCGTGGGGATGGTTTGGGGGTGCTGGGGGGTCTTGGTGGGCCTGTAAGAGGGGATGTGGGTCAGGTTTGGGGGTGCTGGGGGTCTTGTTTACCCCTGGGGGGGCACGTGGGGAGGGTTTGGGGGTGCTGGGGGTCTTGTTTACGCCTCGGGGGGCACGTGGGGAGGGTTTGGGGGTGCTGGGGGGGTCTTGGTTTACCCCTGGGAAGGGGGAGATGTGGGTAGTTTTGGGGGTCTCATCACTCCCCTCATACCAGTGTGTGTGGGGGGCTGTGGGCCCCTTCCCCCCCACCCCGGGGCACCCAAACACCCCCCCCAACCCCCCGCCCCCGCAGCGCCCCGTCGGGGGGGGAATTGAGTACGATTTGGGGGTTCTGTGGCCCCGGCGCCTCCTCCCGACCCCACCCCACCGTGAACCCCCCCAAAAACCCCTTTCTGACCCCCCCAAAACCCTTTTCTGACCCCCCCCCGCTGCCCCCCCCCAGGTACCGCTACACCCTGGACGAGCTGCCGGCCATGCTGCACAAACTGAAAGTCCGAGCCGAATCCTTCGACACTTGGGCCAACAAAGTCCGGATCGCTCTGGAAGTGGAAGACGGTCGGAAGCGGAGTGAGTTTTTTTGGGGGGGGGGACACACCGAGGGGGGTCGGGGGTGGGGGGGTGGGGGTTTAGGGTACAGCCCTGACCCCCCCGTCCTCCTCCGTCTCTCTTCTCCGCCCCGGCTCTGCCCGGCCAGCGTTGGAGGAGCTGCGGGCCTTGGAGTCGGAAGCCCGGGAACGTAAATTCCCGGAAAACGAACTGCTGCATCGGCTCAAGGGCTGCCTGGGCCAGGCCGAGCGCTGTGTCTCCGAGGCCCTGGGGCTCATCAGCTCTCAGGAGACGGGGTGAGTGTGTCCCCCCCGGGTCCTGTCCCCCCCCGCCCCAGCCCCGGGTCCTGTCCCCGTGTCCCTCCCCAGCCTTCCCTCTCTGTCCCCAGCGGCTCCGTGTCACCCTCTTGCTTCCTTCCCTACATCGGTGTCCTGTCCCCCGTGGACCACAGGCACCCCCCATGTCCCCGGTCCTGTCCCCCGGCAACCCCGTCCTGTCCCCTTTGTGTCCCCGTCCCGTCTCCTACGGACCCCGGCCACCCCCGTGTCCCCGTCCTGTCCCCCATGGACTCCATCCTGTCCCCTTTGTGTCCCCATGCCGTCTCCTACGGACCCCGTCCTGTCCCCCTTGTGTCCCCGTCCTGTCCCCCGTGGACCCCAGGGCCTCCCCCGTGGACCCCAGGGCCACCCCCGTGTCCCCGTCCTGTCCCCCGTGGACCCCAGGCCACCCCTATGTCCCCGTCCTGTCCCCGTCCTGTCCCCCATGGACCCCAGGGCCTCCCCCATGGACCCCAGGCCACCCCCGTGTCCCCGTCCTGTCCCCTGTGGACCCCAGGCACCCCCTGTGTCCCTCGTCCTGTCCCCCATGGACCCCATCCTGTCCCCTTTGTGTCCCCATCCCGTCTCCTATGGACCTCAGCCACCCCCTGTGTCCCCATCCTGTCCCCTGTGGACCCCAGGCACCCCCCGTGTCCCTCGTCCTGTCCCCCGGCGACCCCGTCCTGTCCCCTTTGTGTCCCCATCCCGTCTCCTGTGGGCCTCAGCTACCCCCGTGTCCCCGTCCTGTCTCCCGTGGACCCCAGGCCACCCCCTGTGTCCCTGTCCTGTCCCCTTTGTGTCTCCATCCCGTCTCCTACGGACCCCGGCCACCCCCGTGTCCCCATCCTGTCCCCCGTGGACCCCATCCTGTCCCCTTTGTGTCACCATTCTGTCTCCTATGGACCTCAGCCACCCCCGTGTCCCTGTCCTGTCCCCTTTTCTGTCCGCGTCCTGTCCCCTTTGTGTCCCCATCCCATCTCCTATGGGCCTCAGCTACCACCGTGTCCCCGTCCTGTCTCCCGTGTCCCCTGGCCACCCCTATGTCCCCGTCCCGTCCCCTTTGTGTCCCCGTCCCGTCCCCTTTGTGTCCCCGTCCCGTCCCCTTTGTGTCCCCGTCCCGTCTCCTATGGACCTCAACCACCCCCATGTCCCTGTCCTGTCCCCTTTGTGTCCCCGTCCTGTCCCCCGTGGACCCCAGGCCACCCCCATGTCCCCGTCCTGTCCCCCGGCGACCCCGTCCTGTCCCTTTTGTGTCCCCGTCCCGTCTCCTATGGACCTCAGCCACAACCGTGTCCCTGTCCTGTCCTCGTGTCCCCGTCCTGTCCCCTGTGGACCCCAGGCCACCCCCGTGTCCCCGTCCTGTCCCCCGTGGACCCCGTCCTGTCCCCTTTGTGTCCCCATCCCGTCTCCGACAGACCTCAGCCACCCCCGTGTCCCCGTCCTGTCCCCTTTGTGTCCCTGTCCTCTCTCCTACAGACCCCATCCTGTCCCCTTTGTGTCTCCATCCTGTCCCCCATGGACCCCATCCTGTCCCTTTTGTGTCCCCATCCCGTCTCCTATGGACCTTAGCCACCCCCGTGTCCCCTTTCTGTCCCCGTCCTGTCCCCTTTTCTGTCCCCGTCCTGTCCCCCGTGGACCCCAGGCCACCCCCGTGTCCCCGTCGTGTCCCCTGTCCACGCTCGTGTCCCCATCCTGTCCCCTGTGGACCCTGTCCACGCTCGTGTCCCCATCCTGTCCCCTGTGGACCCTGTCCACGCTCCTTTCCCCGTCCTGTCCCCTGTGTCCCCTGACCACCCTCGTGTCCCCATCTTGTCCCCATCCTGTCCCCCATGGACCACGGCCACCCTCGTGTCCCCATCTTGTCCCCGTCCTGTCCCCCATGGACCCCGGCCACCCTCGTGTCCCCATCTTGTCCCCGTCCTGTCCCCCAGCCACCCCCGTGTCCCCGTCCTGTCCCCCCTGGACCCCGTCCTGTCCCCTGGCCACCCCCCTGTCCCTGTCCTGTCCCCCGTGGACCCCGGCTACCCTCGCGTCCCCATCTTGTCCCCGTCCTGTCCCCCGGCCACCCATCTTGTCCCCGTCCTGTCCCCCCTGGACCCCGTCCTGTCCCCCGTGGACTCCGGCCACCCTCGTGTCCCCATCTTGTCCCCGTCCTGTCCCCCCTGGACCCCGTCCTGTCCCCCGTGGACCCCGGCCACCCTCGTGTCCCCATCTTGTCCCCGTCCTGCCCGTCCTGGACCCCGTCCTGTCCCCCGTGGACTCCGGCCACCCTCGTGTCCCCATCTTGTCCCCGTCCTGCCCGTCCTGTCCCCTGTGGACCCCGGCCACCCTCGTGTCCCCATCTTGTCCCCGTCCCCCACAGACCCCAACCACCCCCGTGTACCCGGCCCGACCCTCCCCTGTCCCCCACAGACCCCGGCCACCCCCGTGTCCCCTACCCTGTCCCCACGGTCACCCGGGGAGTGACGTCCCTGTCCCCCCCCCCCCTTTCCTCCGTGCCCCTGCAGGGTGCCAGCGCCCTCGCTGACGGTGGAGGAGCTCCGCGCCTTCCTGGAGCAGATGAACCAGCTGCCCTGCGTCATGCACCAGATCGGGGAGGTCCAGGTGAGCCGCCGGGGGGGCCGGGGGGGGACACACAGCGTCACCGATGTCCCCTGGGGCCGGGGGGGGGGGACACGACACATAGCGTCACCCGTGCTGTCCCCCTCCCTCCAGGCTTTACTGGAGCGCGTGGAGGCCTTCCAAGCGGAGGCCCGGGCAGCGCTGGAGTCTCCCCCCCCGGGGCCGGGGGCGCTCCGGGGGTTACTGGAACGAGGGACCCGGCTGGGTGTGGAGGTACCGGAGGGCCGGCAATTGGAAAGGCAATTAGCCCAGGCGGCTTGGTTAGAAGAGGTGACGGCCACCTTGCGATCCCCTCGCGCCCGCGTCCCCCTCCCTGTCATGAGGGGGCTCATCCAGGCCGGCCGGACGGTGGCCCCCAGCCCGGCCGTGGAGGTGGCCATGGCCGAACTGCAGGAGCTGCTGACCATCGCCCAGCGCTGGGAGGAGAAAGCTCAGATGTGCCTGGAGGCCAGGTCAGGATGTGGCCCCCCCGGCGTGTGGTGGGGGGACACACAAAGGGGCTGGGGGGCAAATCCCACAGCCCCCCCAGGGGGGTATAAAAGGGGTCAGGGCTCAACTGGGGCTGGGATAAAGGGTGTGGGGGGCTTCGCCCCACATCTCTGGGGGGGGGATAAAGGGTGTGGGGCTTCGCCCCACATCTCTGGGGGGGGGATAATAGGTGTGGGGCTTCGCCCCACATCTCTAGGGGGGGATAAAGGGGCTGGGGGCTTCGCCCCACATCTCCTGAGGGGGGATAAAGGGGCTGGGGGGCTGGAGGCCAGGTCAGGATGCAGCCCCCCGGGGTGTGGGGGGGGACACACACAAAGGGGCTGGGGGGCAAATCCCACAGCCCCCCCAGAGGGGTATAAAAGGGGTCAGGGCTCAACTGGGGCTGGGATAAAGGGTGTGGGGGGGCTTCACCCCACATCTCTAGGGCTGGGGGGCTGCCCCCCACATCCCCGGGGAGGGAGAGAAAAGGTTTGGGCTTCGGCTTCTTCCCTTCCCAAGGGAAAGCTGGGCCGGAGCCGGACCCTCGGAGGGGCCAGGCCTGGGGTTGGGGCTGGGGGACGCATCTTGGGTCTCCGGGATCTTCGTGGTGGTCTCTGGGATCTTGAGGCGGGGGGGGAGAGGGGGGGGGCGGTTCCGGCAGCCGGCCGCTTGGCTTCTCACCCCCTCCCCCGCAGGCAGAAGCACCCCCCGGCCACCTTGGCCGCCATCATCAAAGAAGCCGAAAACATCCCGGCTTTGCTGCCCAACATCCAGGCGCTGAAAGAAGCCTTGGCCAAAGCCCGCGCCTGGATCGCCGACGTCGAGGAGATCCAGGTGAGCTCCGGGGATGTCCCCCCCACCCCCCCCCCGCAACTTTTCACCCTGGGAGTGGGGGGGATGATGACACACAGACTCTTCAATCCCCCCCCGCCAACTTTTCCGCCATCGTTCCCCGCAGAACGGCGACCACTACCCCTGCCTGGACGATCTGGAGGGGCTGGTGGCGGTGGGTCGGGATTTACCCGTGCGGCTGGAAGAGCTGCGGCAGTTGGAGGTACAGGTCGGCACCGCTCATTCCTGGCGGGATAAAGCGTCCCGTACCTTCCTGAAGAAAAATTCCTGCTATACTTTGTTGGAGGTGGGTGAGAAAGGGGAGAGGGGGAAGGGGGCGGGGGGACACGGGGGGGACGGGACGGATAAAGGGGGCTTCACCCCATATCTCGGAGGTGGGGGATAAGGGGACTAGGAGCTGCCCCACTGCAATTCTAGGGGGGGGTAAAGGGGCTGGGGGCTTCACCCCCTATCTCTAGGGGGGGATGAAGGGACTAGGGGCTGCCCCCCCCACATCTCTAGGGGGAGATAAAGGGCCTGGGGGCTGCCCCCCACGTCTCTAGGGGGGGATGAAGGGACATGGGGCTGCCCCCCCCATGTCTCTAGGGGGAGATAAAGGGCCTGGGGGCTGCCCCCCGTGTCTCTAGGGGGGAATAAAGGGACTGGGGGCTGCCCCCCGTGTCTCTAGGGGCAGATAAAGGGGCTGGGGGCTGGCCCCCACGTCTCTAGGGGGAGATAAAGGGGCTGGGGGCTGCCCCCCACGTCTCTAGGGGGAGATAAAGGGGCTGGGGGCTGCCCCCCCACGTCTCTAGGGGGAGATAAAGGGGCTGGGGGGCTTCACCCCATATCTCTAGGGGGAAATAAAGGGGCGGGGGGGGCTTCACCCCATATCTGGGGGTAAATAAAGGGACTAGTAGCTGCCCCCCACGTCTCTAGGGGGGGATAAAGGGGCTAGGGGCTGCCCCCCACGTCTCTAGGGGGAGATAAAGGGGCTGGGGGCCCCCCCCAACATCTCTAGGGGGGGATGAAGGGACTAGTGGCTGCCGCCCCATGTCTCTATGAGGGGATAAAGGGGCTGGGGGCTGCCCCCCACATTTCTAGGGGGAATAAAGGGACTGGGGGGCTTCACCCCATATATCTGTGGGGAGATAAATGGGCTGGGGGCTGCCCCCCATATCTCTAGGGGGGTATAAAGGGACTGGGGGCTGCCCCTCATATCTCTAGGGGGAGATAAAGGGGCTGGGGGCTGCCCCCCATGTCTCTAGGGGCAGATGAAGGGGCTGGGGGCTGCCCCCCACGTCTCTAGGGGGAGATGAAGGGCCTTGGGGCTGCCCCCCATATGTCTAGGGGGGGATAAAGGGCCTGGGGGCTGCCCCCATATCTCTAGGGGGGGATAAAGGGGCTGGGGGGCTTCACCCCATATCTCTAGGGGGAAATAAAGGGGTGGGGGGGCTTCACCCCATATCTCTGGGGGTAAATAAAGGGACTAGTGGCTGCCCCCCCATATCTCTAGGGGGGGATGAAGGGACTAGTGGCTGCCCCCCCATATCTCTAGGGGGGGATGAAGGGACTAGTGGCTGCCCCCCCATATCTCTAGGGGGGATAAAGGGGCTGGGGGCTGCCCCCCATAACTCTAGGGGGAGATGAAGGGATTGGGGGGCTTCACCCCATATATCTGTGGGGAGATAAGTGGGCTGGGGGCTGCCCCCCATATCTTTAGGGGCAGATAAAGGGACTGGGGGGCTTCACCCCATATCTCTAGGGAGAAATAAAGGGGCTGGGGGGTTTTACCCCATATCTCTAGGGGGGGATAAAGGGTCGGGGGGGCTGCCCCCCATGTCTCTGTGGGGGAGATAAAGGGGCTGGGGGGCTGCCCCCCGTGTCTCAGGTGCTGTGTCCCTGCGCCGACGCCGGCTCCGACAGCAGCAAGAGGCTGAAATGGCGCCAGGAGCCGGGTCTTTACAAACTGGACGCCGAGAGCTTGGGCCTTTCGGCGCAGGATCTCCGCGACCCCGGCGCTGTGGTGAGCCAGGTTTTGAATCGTGTGGGGCGCTGTGGGGCGCCCCGCGTCCCGCCTCCCCCCCCCCCCTCCCGCCCCACGCCTCGTATCCCTCTTTTTTTTTTTTTTTTTTTTTTTTTTTTTTCACCCACCGCTTTTCCCTTTTTCCAAGATCGTGGCGTTTAAAGAAGGGGAACAAAAAGAAAAAGAGGGGATGCTCCGGCTCCGGCACGTCAACTCTCAAAAAGCCGCTCCACCCCTCCCGGGTCCCGGACCACCTTCTTGCGTCTGCGGGCAACCGGCGAGCTCCGGCATGCTCCAGTGTCAGCTCTGCCGAGACTGGTTTCACGGTTCTTGCGTAGCTTGGCCCCGTTTGGGTTCTCAAAAACCTTCGCCGGCTTGGTGGGAGTGGGACGCCAAATTCCTCTGCCCTCTTTGCCAACGGTCGCGTCGTCCCCGCTTGGAAACCATCTTGGCCTTGTTGGTGGCCCTGCAGAAGTTGCCCGTGAGGTTGCCGGAGGGCGAAGCTTTGCAGTGTTTGACCGAACGAGCCATCACTTGGCAGGATCGGGCCCGGCAGCTCCTGGCTTCTCCCGACGTAGCCGGACCTTTGGAGAGGTTGGCGGCTCTACGGCATCGCCTGCACGGGGATGGGGCCGGCGCTTTGCGGGAGGCCAGCCGCAACGAGCAGACCAAGGTTTGGGGACGGGGACTGGGCGGAGGGGGAGCTGGTTGTGGGGCTGGAGGGAAGGTAGTGGGGTTGGGGGGTGGGTTGTGGGGCTGGAAGAGGTGGGGGGCCGGTTGTGGGGCTGGAAGAGGTGTGGGGCAGATTGTGGGGAGTGGGTATTGGGGCTGGAAGAGGCGTGGGGCCGGTTGTGGGGTGGGTTGTGGGGCTGGAAGAGGCGTGGGGCCGGTTGTGGGGTGGGTTGTGGGGCTGGAAGAGGCGTGGGGCCGGTTGTGGGGTGGGTTGTGGGGCTGGAAGAGGCGTGGGGCCGGTTGTGGGGTGGGTTGTGGGGCTGGAAGAGGCGTGGGGCCGGTTGTGGGGTGGGTTGTGGGGCTGGAAGAGGCGTGGGGCCGGTTGTGGGGCTGGAAGAGGCGTGGGGCCGGTTGTGGGGCTGGAAGAGGCGTGGGGCCGGTTGTGGGGCTGGAAGAGGCGTGGGGCCGGTTGTGGGGCTGGAAGAGGCGTGGGGCCGGTTGTGGGGTGGGTTGTGGGGCTGGAAGAGGCGTGGGGCTGGTTGTGGGGTGGGTTGTGGGGCAGGGGGCAGGCGGTGGGGCTGGAGAAAGGTGTGGGGCTGGTTGTCGGCTGGATGTTGGGGGGTGGGTTGGGGGGTTGTGGGGCTGGGGGAGGTGTGGGGCTGAGTTTTCAGCTGGATGTTGGGGGGATGTGGGGCTGGGGGAGGTGTGGGGCAGCGCTATGGGGTGGCTCTTGGGGCTGGGGGGGGCTCGGCCTCCCCATAACGCCGTGTCCCCCGTCCCCCCCCCAGGTGGCGGTGGAGAACGGCGATGCCCCCAGCCCGGAGAAGAACGGCCCCCTGCCCTCCGGTGAGTGGGATCCACTGGGATCTACTGGGATCTACTGGGGACGCTGGGATCCACCGGCTCCTGTGGGGGGGCCCTTATGGATGCCCTGGGGGCACCGGGGGCGCTGGGATCCACCGGATCCTGCAGGAGCCCCTTATGGATCCGATGGGGGGCGCTGGGATCCACTGGATCCCCTCTTGGCCCTTACGGATCCCCTGGGGGGCACCATGGGGGCTGGGATCCCCCGGATCCCGCAGGGGCCCCCTTACGGATCCCCCGGGGGCGCCGGGATCCCCCGGATCCCACGTGGGCCCTGTGGATGCCCTGGGGTCCCCAGCGGGGGCTGTGGGACTCCAGGGATCCCGGGTGATTGGGGAAGGGAGGGGGATCCAGTGGGTCCCTCGCGAGTAGAGGGGGTGCCGTGGGTCTCTCTGGATCCATGGGGCTCGCAGGGGATCCCACGTGAGCCCAGGGGACGCTGTGGGACTCGCGGGATCCCCTGGGAGCCCAGTGGATCACACAGCGTCCCCTGGGCTCCCGTGGGATCCACTGGGCTCGTGTGGGATCCCAGTGTCCCCTGGGCTCCCGTGGGATCCACTGGGCTTGTGTAGGATCCCCGGAGTCCTACAGTGCCCCCTGCACTCATGTGGGGGGACACTGGGATCCCACACGAGCCCAGGGGATCCCACGGGAGCCCAGGGGATGCTGTGGGACTCACGGGATCCCCTGGGAGCCCAGTGGATCCCACGTGAGCACAGGGATCCCACGTGAACCCAGTGGATCCCACATGAACGCAGGGGACACTCTGGGACTCTGGGGATCCCATGTGAGCGCAGGGGACCCTGGGATCCCACAGGAGCCCAGTGGATCCCACACGAGTGCAGAGGACGCTGTGGGACTCCGGGGATCCCACATGAGCCCACTGGATCCCACGTGAGCCCAGGGGACACTGGGATCCCATGTGAGCCCAGCAGATCCCATGTGAGCCCAGGGGACGCTGTGGGACTTGCAGGATCCCCTGGGACCCAGTGGATCCCCCGTGAGCCCAGGGGACGCTGTGGGACTCGTGGGATCCCCTGGGAGCCCAGTGGATCCCATGTGAGCCCAGGGGACGCCGTGGGACTTGTGGGATCCCCTGGGAGCCCAGTGGATCCCGCGTGAACCCAGTGGATGCCACATGAGCGCAGGGGACGCCGTGGGACTCCAGGGATCCCACGTGAGCCCAGTGGATCCCACGTGAGCGCAGGGGACACTGTGGGACTCATGGTATCCGGTGTGAGCCCAGTGGATCCCACGGGAGCACAGGGGACACTGGGATCCCATGTGAGCCCTGTGGATCCCACGTGAGTGCAGGGGACGCTGTGGGACTCCAGGGATCCCGTGGGAGCCCAGTGGATCCCATGTGAGCGCAGGGGACACCCTGGGACTCCAGGGATCCTGTGGGAGCCCAGTGGATCCCACGTGAGCGCAGGGGACACTGTGGGACTCGTGGGATCCGGTGTGAGCCCAGTGGATCCCACGTGAGCGCAGGGGACGCTGTGGGACTCGTGGGATCCGGTGTGAGCCCAGTGGATCCCACGGGAGCGCAGGGGACGCCGTGGGACTCCAGGGATCCTGTGGGAGCCCAGTGGATCCCACGTGAGCGCAGGGGACACTGGGATCCCCCGGGAGCCCAGTGGATCCCCCGTGAGCGCAGGGGACGCTGTGGGACTCGTGGGATCCGGTGTGAGCCCAGTGGATCCCACGGGAGCGCAGGGGACACTGGGATCCCCCGGGAGCCCAGGGGACGCTGCGGGACTCCGGGGATCCCGTGTGACGCTGGGGGGGGCCCAGTGGATCCCCCACGAGCCCCACGGATCCCCCAGGCTGCTGGGCCCCAGCGGATCCCGTACGAGCCCAGGGGACACCCCCCCTGGTGACACAGTGTCCCCTCGGTGTCCCCTCGGGGACGTGGCGTCTCCCGCGGTGTCCTGGGGGTGACCTGGTGTCCCCATGGCGCCGTGGCATCCCCCTGGTGACGCAGTGTCCTCCTCGTGACGTGGCGTCCCTCTGGTGGCACGGTGTCCCCCCTGGTGACGCAGTGTCCTCCTCGTGACCTGGCGTCCCTCTGGTGACACGATGTCCCCATTGGTGACGTGATGTCCCCCGTGGTGACGTGATGTCCCCGTTGGTGCCACGGTGTCCTCCTCATGACGCGATGTCCCCAATGGTGCCACGGTGTCCTGTTGGTGACACCATGTCCCCCGTGGTGATGTGATGTCCCCGTTGGTGCCACAGTGTCCCCTCTGGTGCCACAGTGTCCTTCTCATGACACGATGTCCCCAGTGGTGCCACGGTGTCCTGTTGGTGCCGCAATGTCCCCCACGGTGCCATGGTGTCCTGTTGGTGACATGATGTCGGCTGTGGTGTCCCCCGTGGTGCCACGGTGTCCTGTTGGTGACGCAATGTCCCCCGTGGTGCCACGGTGTCCTGTTGGTGACGCAATGTCCCCCATGGTGCCACGGTGTCCCCCATGGTGCCACGGTGTCCCCCTTGTGACGTGGTGTCCCCCTTGTGACGTGGTGTCCCCCTTGTGACGTGATGTCCCCCGTGGTGCCGCGGTGTCCTCCTCATGACACGATGTCCCCCCCGTTGGTGCCGTGGTGTCCCCCTCGTGACATGATGTCCCCCGTGGTGACACAATGTCCTCTTGGTGCCACGGTGTCCTCCTCGTGCTGTGATGTCCCCGTTGGCGACGCGATGTCCCCCATGGTGCCACGGTGTCTTGTTGGTGACGTGATGTCAGCCGTGATGTCCCTCGTGGTGCCACGGTGTCCCCCTCGTGACGCGATGTCCCTCGTGGTGCCACGGTGTCCCCCTCGTGACGCGATGTCCCTCGTGGTGCCACGGTGTCCCCCTCGTGACGCGATGTCCCTCGTGGTGCCACGGTGTCCCCCTCGTGACGCGATGTCCCTCGTGGTGCCATGGTGTCCTTTTGGTGCCACGATGTCCCTTATGGTGCCATGATGTCCTGCTGGTGCCACGATGTCCCTTATGGTGCCATGATGTCCTGCTGGTGCCATGGTGTCCTCCTCGTGCCACGATGTCCCCCATGGTGCCATGGTGTCCCCCTCATGACACAGTGTCCCCCTCATGACGTGATGTTCCCCATGGTGCCACGGTGTCCCCTATGGTGCCACGATGTCCCCCATGGTGTCCTGTTGGTGACGCAATGTCCCCTGTGGTGCCACGGTGTCATGGTGCCATGATGTCCTGTTGTAGTGCCATGGTGTCCTCCTCGTGCCACGGTGTCCTGTTGGTGATGTGATGTCCCCCATGGTGCCACGGTGTCCCGTCACTGCCGCGGTGTCCGCTTCATGACGTGGTGTCCCTCGTGGTGCCACGGTGTCCCCATGGTGCCACAGTGTCCTGCTCATGACACAGTGTCACCCTCGTGACGTGATGTCCTCCATGGTGCCACGGTGTCCTGTTGGTGCCGCGTTGTCCCCCTCGTGCCGTGATGTCCCCGTTGGTGACGCGATGTCCCTCATGGTGCCGCGGTGTCCTGTTGGTGACATGATGTCGGCCATGGTGTCCCCCATGGTGCCACAGTGTCCCCCTTGTGACGTGATGTCCCCCGTGGTGCCACGGTGTCCCCCATGGTGCCATGGTGTCCTGTTGGTGCCACGGTGTCCTCCTCGTGCTGCGATGTCCCCGTTGACGACGTGATGTCCCCCATGGTGCCGCAGTGTCCTGTTGGCGCCACGGTGTCCCCCTCATGACGTGATGTCCCCGTTGGTGCCACGGTGTCCTGTTGGTGATGCAATGTCCCCCGTGGTGCCGCGGTGTCCCCTATGGTGCCATGATGTCCTGTTGTGGTGCCAGGGTGTCCTGTTGGTTACACGATGTCCCCCCGTTGGTGCCGCGATGTCCTGTTGGTGCTACAGTGTCCCCCTTGTGACGTGATGTCCTCCTCGTGCCGCAATGTCCCCATTGGCGATGTGGTGTCCCCCATGGTGCCATGGTGTCATGTTGGTGACGCGATGTCCCCCATGGTGCCGTGGTGTCCCCGTTGGTGCCACAGTGTCCTCCTCGTGACGTGAAGTCGTCCATGGTGCCGCGGTGTCCCCTATGGTGACATGATGTCCTGTTGGTGCCACGGTGTCCCCCATGGTGCCACGATGTCCCTGTTGGCGACGTGATGTCCCCCATGGTGCCACGGTGTCCTGTTGGTGACACGATGTCCCCCCGTTGGTGCCGCGATGTCCTGTTGGTGCTACAGTGTCCCCCTTGTGACGTGATGTCCCCCATGGTGCCACGGTGTCCTGTTGGTGACACGATGTCCCCCCGTTGGTGCCGTGGTGTCCTGTTGGTGCCGCAGTGTCCCCTTCATGGTGCGACGTCCCCCATGGTGCCACGGTGTCCTCCTCGTGCCGTGATGTCCCCGATGGCGACGCGATGTCCCCCGTGATTCCGCGGTGTCCTGTTGGTGCCGCGATGTCCCCCGTGGTTCCGCGGTGTCCCCGTTGGTGCCGCAGTGTCCTCCTCATGACATGATGTCCCCCATGGTGCCGCGGTGTCCTGTTGGTGCCGCGGTGTCCCCCTCGTGCCGTGATGTCCCCGTTGGTGCCGCGATGTCCCTCATGGTGCCGCGGTATCCTGTTGGTGACATGGTTTCGGCCATGGTGTCCCCCATGGTGCCACAGTGTCCCCCTTGTGACGTGGTGTCCCCCGTGGTGCCATGGTGTCCAGTTGGTGCCACGGTGTCCTCCTCGTGCTGCGATGTCCCCGTTGGTGACATGATGTCCCCCATGGTGCCGCAGTGTCCCGTCGGCACCGGGGCGTCCCCCTCATGACGTGATGTCCCCGTTGGTGCCATGGTGTCCTGTTGGTGATGCGGTGTCCCCTATGGTGCCATGATGTCCTGTTGCGGTGCCATGGTGTCCTCCTCGTGCCGCAATGTCCCCATTGGCGATGTGGTGTCCCCCATGGTGCCATGGTGTCCTGTTGGTGACGCGATGTCCCCCATGGTGCCGTGGTGTCCCCGTTGGTGCCACAGTGTCCTCCTCGTGACGTGATGTCCCCCATGGTGCCGTGGTGTCCCCTATGGTGACATGATGTCCTGTTGGTGCCACGGTGTCCCCCATGGTGCCATGATGTCCCTGTTGGCGACGTGATGTCCCCCATGGTGCCACGGTGTCCTGTTGGTGACATGATGTCCCCCATGGTGCCACGGTGTCCTGTTGGTGACACGATGTCCCCCCGTTGGTGCCGCGATGTCCTGTTGGTGCTACAGTGTCCCCCTTGTGACGTGATGTCCCCCATGGTGCCACAGTGTCCTCCTCATGACACGATGTCCCCCCGTTGGTGCCGTGGTGTCCTGTTGGTGCCGCAGTGTCCCCTTCATGGTGTGACGTCCCCCATGGTGCCACGGTGTCCTCCTTGTGCCGTGATGTCCCCGATGGCGACGCGATGTCCCCCGTGGTTCCGCGGTGTCCTGTTGGTGCCACGGTGTCGTCCTTGTGCCGTGATGTCCCCGATGGCGACGCGATGTCCCCCGTGGTGCCGCAGTGTCCTCCTCATGACATGATGTCCCCCATGGTGCCGTGGTGTCCTGTTGGTGCCGCGTTGTCCCCCTCGTGCCGTGATGTCCCCGTTGGTGCCGCGATGTCCCCCCTGGTGCAGCGGTATCCTGTTGGTGACATGATGTCGGCCATGGTGTCCCCCATGGTGCCACAGTGTCCCCCTTGTGACGTGATGTCCCCCGTGGTGCCGCGGTGTCCCCCATGGTGCCATGGTGTCCTGTTGGTGCCACGGTGTCCTCCTCGTGCTGCGATGTCCCCGTTGACGACGTGATGTCCCCCATGGTGCCGCAGTGTCCTGTTGGCGCCACGGTGTCCCCCTCATGACGTGATGTCCCCGTTGGTGCCACGGTGTCCTGTTGGTGATGCAATGTCCCCCATGGTGCTGTGGTGTCCCCGTTGGTGCCACAGTGTCCTCCTCATGACATGATGTCCCCCATGGTGTCTGTTGGTGATGCAATGTCCCCCGTGGTGCCGCGGTGTCCCCTATGGTGCCATGATGTCCTGTTGCGGTGCCATGGTGTCCTCCTCGTGCCACAATGTCCCCATTGGCGATGTGGTGTCCCCCATGGTGCCATGGTGTCCTGTTGGTGACGCGATGTCCCCGTTGGTGACGCGATGTCCCCCATGATGCCACGGTGTCCCCCATGATGCCACGGTGTCCTGTTGGTGCCACGGTGTCCTCCTCGTGCTGCGATGTCCCCCTTGTGACGTGATGTCCCCCGTGGTTCCGCGGTGTCCTGTTGGTGACGCGGTGTCCCCTTGGTGACGCCCTGTCCCTGTCCCCCCCCCCCCCCCCCCCCGGCAGAGCTGGAGGCGTTGAGTGCGGCGCTGCCGCGGCTGCAGGGGCCGGTGCTGGAGCTGGCGGAAGGCGCCCGGCGCCCGTTGGAGGAGCTGATGATGGAGGGCGACCTCCTGGAGGTGACGCTGGACGAGGCCCAGAGCATCTGGAGGCTGCTGCAGGCCGCCCGCCCCCCGCCGCTGCCCCTCTTCCGCCTCCTCCTCGAGGTAACCCCCAACCCCCCCAAAATTAACCCCCTTCCCCCCCAAAAAAACCCCACCAAAACCTCCCCCGGGGCACTTAAAGCAGCCCCAGGAACCTCAAAAACTTGCCCGAAGCGTCTCCGGGTCCTCCAAAACCTCCGCAAATCAACTCCGGGACCCCCAAAACTCATGGAGAACCTTTGGGATCACCACCCCCCTGGCCCGAAACACCTCTGGGAACCCCCAAATTTCCCCCGAGCGTCTCCGGGACCCCCCCCCAAAACTTCTCCAAATCACCACCAGGTCCCCCAAAACTCTTCCAAATCACCTCCAGGACCCCCAAAACGCCTCTAAAACATCTCCACGTCCCCCAAAATTTCCCCAAATCACCTCCAGGACGCCCAAAATGCCTCTAAAACATCTCCAGGACCCCCAGAATTTCCCCAAAGGACCTCCACAACCCCCAAAACTTCTCCAAATCACCTTCAGGACCCCCAAAACTCCTCTAAAACATCTCCAGGACCCCCAGAATTTCCACAGATGATCTCCAGGACCCCCCAAATTTCTCCAAATCACCTCCAGGACCCCCAAATTTCTCCAAATCACCTCCAGGACCCCCAAAATGCCTCTAAAACATCTCCAGGTCCCCCAAAATTTCCCCGAAGAACTTCCAGGACCCCCAAAACTTCTCCAAATCATCTCCACGACCCCCAAAATGCCTCTAAAACATCTCCAGGACCCCCAAAACTTCTCCAAATCACCTCCAGGACCCCCCAAATTTCTCCAGATCACCTCCACGACCCCCAAAATGCCTCTAAAACATCTCCACGTCCCCCAAAATTTCCCCAAAGAACTTCTAGGACCCCCCAAATTTCTCCAAAACCTCTCCAGGAGCCCCCAAAACTTCCCCAAAGCCCCCTGGGGATGCCAGAACTCCCCCAAAGTGTCTCTTCTGGACCCCAAAACTGCCCCAAACCACCCTGGGGATCCCAGAACCCCTCCTCCCTCCCCCCCCCAAAATTCCCCAGACCACCCCCAGCACCCCGAAACTGCCCCATAGTGTCCCCGAGACCCCAAAACCAGCCCCTGGGGACCCCAAAATCCCCCCCGGGGACCCCAAAACCATCCCTACGTTTGTCCCCTTGCCATATCCCACCTCCCTCTTGAGGTCGGGTCCCCAAAATCACCCCCTGGGGACCCCGAAACCCCCCCCAGGGACCCCAAAACCAGCCCAGCGCTGCTCCTCTTGCCTTCTTCCGCCTCCCCCTCGAGGTCGGGTCCCCAAAATCCCCCCCTGGGGACCCCAAAACCATCCCTACGTTCATCCCCTTGCCCTCTTCTACCTCCCTCTAGAGGTCGGGTCCCCAAAATCGCCCCCTGGGGACCCCGAAACCCCCCCCAGGGACCCCAAAACCAGCCCAGCGCTGCTCCCCTTGCCCTCTTCCACCTCCCCCTCGAGGTCGGGTCCCCAAAATCCCCCCCTGGGGACCCCAAAACCCCCCCGGGGACCCCAAAACCATCCCTACGTTCATCCCCTTGCCATATCCCACCCCCCTGTTGAGGTCGGGTCCCCAAAATCCCCCCCTGGGGACCCCGAGACATCACTGGGGGACCCCAAAACACCCCCCCCAGGGCCCCCCCAAACCACCCCTCCGCTGTTGCCCTTTCCCTCTTCCCCCCTCCCCCTCAAGATGGGGGTCCCCAAAATCGCCTCAAACCTCCCCCGGGGGACCCCAAACTCCCCCTTCCCTTTCCCTCCCACCCCCCCAATTCTGGGGGGGTGGGGGTGTCACTGATGGGGTGTGTGTTTTACTCTCCCCCCCCCCCCCCCACCCCGGAATTCCCAGCTGGAGCAGGCGGAGCGGCGGGGGGCTCGCGCCCGCGGCCGGGACCCCGAAAAACGTCGGAAACGCCGGGCGGAGCGGGGCGACCTCCCCCCCCTGGCCAAGGAGGAGCTGGAGCCAAAGAGGAGTCGGGGGCCCGAGGGGGGGACACCCCGGGACAGCCCCCCCCCGCCCGGCCCCCACACCCCGGGGGTGAGTTGGGGGGAGGGAGGGGGGGATATAGGGGGCCCATCTCCCTGGGGGATTGTGGGGCGGGGGTCCTGGGGCTTTAACGGGGCGGGGGGGGCCTGAGGAGGAGTATGGGGGGGCTGTGGGGGTAAGGGGTGGGGGGGTCCTAGGAGGAACATAGCGGGGGTTATGGGGTGAGGGGGGGTCCCAGAGGAGCATGGGGGGGGTTATGGGGTAAGGGGTGGGGGGGTCCTAGGAGGAACATGGGGGGGGGTTATGGGGTGAGGGGGGGTCCCAGAGGAGCACGGGGGGGGGGTTATGGGGTGAGGGGGGGGGTCCCAGAGGAGCACGGGGGGGGGGTTATGGGGTGAGGGGGGGGGGTCCCAGAGGAACATGGGGGGGTGTTATGGGGTAAGGGGGGGTCCTAGGAGGAACATGGGGGGGGGTTATGGGGTGAGGGGGGGTCCTAGGAGGAACATGGGAGGGGGTTATGGGGTGAGGGGGGTCCCAGGAAGAGTATGGGGGGGGGGTTATGGGGTATGGGGGGGGTCCCAGGGGAACACGGGGGGGGGGGTTATGGGGTATGGGGGGAGTCCCAGGAGGAGTATGGGCGGGGGGGGGGCGTCCCAGGTGGAGCATAGGGGGATGTGGGGGCATTATGGGAGGGGGGGGGGTGTCCCAGGAAGACCACGGGGGTGGGCCATGGGGTTTGTGTGGAGGGCTATGGGGGGGGGGGTGGTGTGTGGCCCCCCCAACACGTTTTCACACACCCTTTCCCTCCCCCCCCCCACCTTTTCACCCCCCCAGGACTCGTGACGCGGAGCCCCCAGCTCGGATGGACGCTCTTGCCGGTGCCAGGGAGGGACGTGGGCGGGTGGGGGGGGGTGGGGGGACTGGGTCGGGCCCCCCTTCACCCCCCAAACCGCCCCCCCCAAAACCCCCCCAGACTGGGGAAGGGTGGGGGCGGGGGGGGGGGGGGGTGGGGGGGCTCCCCCCTTCCCTTCCCCCCCCCCGTGATGTAATTATTTGAGTTGATTTCTTTTGTATCGTTAAGCCCCCCCGGGAAGGGGGGAGGGGGGTATGAGGGGGGGGGCACACACACAGAGATTGGGGGGGGGGGTGGGGGGGAAGAGGGGCCGGGAGGGGGGGCTTGTGTGTGTGTGTCCCCCCCTCCAAAACCCGGGGTGGAGGGTTCCCCAACCAGCACAGCAGGGCCTGCCCCCCCTCTTCCCCCCCCCCCCCCCCCCGTCGCATCACGTTTTTTATAGGATTTGGGGGGGGGGGATTTCAGGGGGGTGGGGGCGGATTTGGGGCCCCCCTCCCCGCCCCCCTCCCCCCGCCGACACTAACAGTCTCGGGCTCTTTGTAGCGGGGGGGGGGGGGGGGGGGGGCTTATTTTATTGTATTATGATTTTTTTTTTATTATTATTAAACTTTTGGAGGCTAAAAGGAAGTGGGGGGGTTATGGGGGGGGCGTTCGCCCTATTGCGCATGCGCTGCGGGGGGGGGGGGGAGGTGGGCACAGCGCGCTGAGGCGCTTCCCCATTGGCTGCGTTCTCCGCCAATGGGCGGGCGGGGAGGGGCCGAGGTCCCGGGCACGCGGCGGCGCCCGCCAGTACCCGGATGTGGCGGCGATGGCTGGTTCCTCCGCCGAGATTAGCCTGGAGCGATTCCCCACACACCCCCCCCGCTTTGGAGGTAAAAAAAAAAATAATCTATTGTGATATATTAAAAAAAAAAAAAAATCCACCTTTCGTGAGGGAAAATCCACCTTTCTTGAGGTGAAATTTCCCTTTTCTGAGGTGAAATCCTCCTCGACGAGGTGAAAAAAATCCTCTTCCCTGAGGTAAAAATGCACATCTGTGAGGGAAAATTTGCCTTTCTTGAGGTAAAAAAGCCGTTTGCTGAAGTAAAGCCTTCCTCCCTGAGGTAAAACCCTCCTCTGCGAGGTAAAAATTACCTTTCCTGAGGTAAAAACGTTCTCTATGAGGCAAAATATACCTTCGCTGAGGTAAAAATGCACATCTGTGAGGTAAAATTTACCTTTCTTGAGGTAAAAAAGCCCTTTGCTGAAGTAAAGCCTTCCTCCCTGAGGTAAAACCCTCCTCTGCCAGGTGAAAGTTACCTTTCCTGAGGTAAAAACCTTCTCTATGAGGTAAAATATACCTTTCCTGAAGTCAAAAACCCCACTTTTTTGAGGTAAAATCCCCTCCCTAAGGTAAATCTCTTTTGAGGCGAAACCCTCCTCTGTGAGGTAAAATGTGTCTATCTTGAAGGTAAAGCCCCCATTCCCTGAGGTATTTCCTAAGGTAAACCCATCCTCCTTGAGGTAAAACTTTTTTTTTTTTGAAGTAAACCCTTCCCTTTTTCTGAGGCAAACCCTTTTTTCTGAGAAAAAAAACCCTTTTTTTGAGGCAATGCATTCTTTTTAGGAAGAAGATCTCCCATTTTTCAAGGCAACCCCCCCCCCCGCCTCCCTTTTTCGGAGGAAAAACCCCCCTTTTTTGAGGTAAACCTTTTTTTGGAGGGCAAAACTCCCCCCCCCCTTTTTTTTTTTTTTTTTTTTTTGAGGCAAAAGCCTTTTTTTTTTTTGAGGCAACCCCTCCCTTTTGTGAGGCAAATCCCCCCCCTTTTTTGAAGCACGCAATCCCCCCTCCCTCATTCTTCGGGAAAAACGCAAACGCACCTTTTTATATTTCGATGGAGAAAAAAAAGCCCTTTTTTTTTATTTTTATTTTTTTTATTTTTCCCCTGTGAGGCCGCCCCTCCTTGGCGGCGCCCCCCCGCTCTCCCCTTACACCCCGCCCACACAGGCCATCTCGTCCGCCAGCTCCTCCTCGGCCGGCGGCCGCAGCGGTTCCTCGTCGCTGTAGACGGCGGTGGAGGCCGGGGCCGGGGCCGGGGGCGGGTGGTGCCGGCGGCGGGTCAGCAGGTCGGCGGCCGCGCTCTCCATCTCGTCCATCGTCATGTCGCAGGCGTCGGCGATCTCCCGCTTGGCCACCGCCACGAACTTGGGGTCGCGGGCGAACAGCCCCAGCCCCTCCGAGATCAGCACCTGGGGACAAGGAGGGAAAGGGGGGGGACACGCGGTGCTGTCACCGGGGGCGGGGCGGGAGGTGGCGGCAGCGTGTGCGTGTGTCCCCGCTTCCCCATTCACTCACGGCTTCCACCAGGCTGTCGGCCGAGCCGCGGGCCAGCGCCTCCCCGGGGGCGCAGGGCCGCAGGCGGAGGGGGCCGGGGGCGCCGCGGTCCCCCAGGAACCAGCGGGAGAGCGGGGGGAGGCTCCCGCCGCCCCCCCCCGCCGCCGGCGGAGGGCCCCCTTCCACCAGGATGAGGGGCGCGTAGAGGACGTGGCTGCGGGCCGGGGGGGCGGTGGCCCAAGCCTGCGTGGAGCCCCCCAGGCGCCAGGTGTCGGAGCTGCTGTAGCCCTGCGGGGAGCGCTGGGTGTCACTGTGTGTGCGTGTGGAGGGTGAGACGCGTGTCCCCACCCGCTGTCCCCGCCGTGGCGGTACCTGGGGCCGGGCGGGGCCCGAGGGGTTGTAGGTGCCCGGGATGGGCTCGTCCTCGCAGCTGCCCTGGCGCCGCAGGCACTGGATGGTGAAGGAGGGCTTCCGGCCTGCGGCGGGACACGCCCCCTCCCCGTAAGCCACGCCCCGCAAGCCCCGCCCCTCCCCACAAACCCCGCCCACAACCATGTGCTCGCCCTGAGAGCCCCGCCCCTCCCCACAAGCCACGCCCCCTCCACAAACGCAATCTCTCTATAGGCCCCGCCCCTCCCCTAAGCCCCACCCCTCCATGCAAGCCCCGCCCCCTCCCCTCAGGCCCCGCCCCTACCGGCGGGGGTCGGGGGCAGGAGCCGGCGCCTCTTGAGCTGCTGCCCTTCCAGGGCGCCGTTGTGGAGGGCGAAGTGGCGGGGGGGCAGGGGCAGCGACCCCCCCCGCGGCCCCTCTCCCGCCCAGCGCGGGGGCTGGGGGGCAGGCAGGGTCCCCAGCCTGGGGGGGGGGGGAAATGACAAGAAGCCATTAGGGGACCCCAATGACACGGACCTCACCCACCCACCCCCCCCCCTCCAGGGGACAGGGCGTGGCGGTACCTGTCCCCACTCCAGCGGCGGCGGGGGGCTGGGCCCTCCGGCTCCTCTTCGTGGCTGCCGTCCCCTGGCTCCTCCCCGTCCTCGGGGGCGGGTGGCTCCTCCTGTCCCCCTTCCTCCGAGCGCCGCCTGCACACAGGGCCGTGGGGACCCCCACATTCCCCCCCCCACGCTGTTCCCCGTCCCCCCCTTGTCCCTCCCCTGTACCTGCTGCCCAGGCGGTGGGTGACGACGTGGGGAGGGGGCGTGGGGTCCTCCCCCTCGGTGGCGATGGGGCTGGTGGCCGGCGGGGGGCTGGGGGCAGAGCCATAGAGGGTCTCGGGGGGCTGCGAACAAAGGGGTGTGGCTGAGTGGGCGTGGTCTGATGCAGGGTGTGGCCGGTGGGCGTGTCCCGAGGTGGGTGGGGGTCGGGCCTTACCGCGTAGGTGAGATGTTCCTCCTCCTGGGGGGGGTCAGGGCCCTCCTCACCCTCCAGGTCGCAGCTCAGCGCCCGCCGCATCTCCGGGCCCAGCGCCTGCAGCGTCTGCAGCCCAGCCTGGGCAGGGGGGGCACAGGGACAAGTTGGGGGACAGTGACGAGGTGGGGGGGGGGGGAGGGGGAGGGTCACAACAGTGACACACACACACACACACACACCCCTTCCCTCCCCCACCCACCTGGAGCGCACACTCATTGCTGGGACCAGCGTTGGGGCCCAGCATCCCCCGCTCCTTCCGCCGCCGGAACTTGCGGAAATAATCCTGGATGAGGAAGGTGGCATAGAACTTGCCCACGGTGACCTCTTCCTCTGGTGGTGGTGGTGGTGGGGGGGGGGGGGGGGGGTGCGACAGCGTCAGGGGAGGGGACAGGGTGATGTCCCCACGGGGGCCAGGAAGGGACAGGGGCCAGCGGCTCACCCTCGGGCGGGGGGATGACCTCGTCCAGCAGCTTGGGCTTCGTCCGCTTCCAGATCTTCTTGATCACGGCGCGAAGCTCCTTGTTGGCCACATCCAAGTTCCCTGGTTGGGGACAGCAGGGCATTGGGGGTGGTGGTGGGGGGGGGATGCTGTCCCCACCTTGTCACCTCCCCCCCCCCCCCCGAGGGGGTGTCACCCACCCCAAAGTCCCAACCTTCTGTCTTGATCTTGAGGGAGGTGCGGACCAGGGCGAAGAGGGTGGCGTTGAAGGTGACGGTCCCGTCTGAGTTGAGTGGCATGTTCATGGCCACCAGGCGCTGGGAGGGGGGGAGAGAGACACACATTGGGGGGGGGACGGGACATGACACATGGATCTGGGTGTCCCCATGTCCCCCCCATGAGGCCCCTGGCTGACCTTGCAGGCCACGCGGTGGGGACAGAGCTTCCCGAAGCCCAGCGGGGGCTGGATGCGCCGCAGCAGCGTCACCACGTCCAGGTGCTTGATGCGGCCCCTGCAGCGGGTGGGTGGAGGTGACACCTGGGGGTGTGTGTCGTCGTCGTTGCCTGTGTGTCCCCCCCCCTCCCCCAGTTCCCCCCCCCCCCCAGCTGGGTGATGGTGACAGACCTGGCGGCGGGGTCGTACTCGGACCAGACGCGCTTGAACTCGTCCAGGTGGTGGGGGCCCAGGATGGACCAGTCGCGCGTCAGGTAGTCGAAGTTGTCCATGATGACGGCCACAAAGAGGTTGATGATCTGGGGAAAGGGGGGGGAGCCCCTCCCCCCAGGGGTGTTGCTATGGGGCAGGGCTGTTGCCGTGGGGCAGGGGCTCTTGCTGCAGGGTAGGGCTCTTGCTGTGGGGCAGAGCCTGTTGCTGTAGGGCAGGGCTGTTGCTATGGGGCACGATTCCTGCTACAGGGCAGGGCTGTTGCTGCGAGTCAGGCCTTTTGTGATAGGGCGGACTCTTGCTGTGGGGCAAGGCCCGAGTGGTGTTTTGGGGGCCCACCAGGGAGGTGGACCATGGTGCTGTGGGGCAGCACGGCCGTGGGGCTCACCAGGAAGGCGCAGAGCATGAAGAAGCTGATGAAGTAGACGATGGCAAAGTTGCTGCCGCAGGTGAACTCCTCGCCCGGCTCCGCGTCCGACTCCGGGTCGCAGCGTTTCCCCGGCAGGCTGGCCAGCATGATCTCCTGCCAGGCCTCCCCCGTGGCGCACCTGCGCCCCACAAATCCCCCTATAGCACCCCGCCACGCCCTATAGGGACCCTCTGGACCCTATAGGGCCCCTCTGCGTTCTCCCACCCCCCACCCCTGCCCCCCAACCCCTGGTGTGGTGGTCTCGGGCCGGGCCTCCCCTGAGAGGTGCCCTGCAGGGACTGGCAGAGCTCAGAAGGGCCCTATAGGAACCCCACGGGGGGGGGGCTACAGACACCATAGGGAGGCTGCGGGGAGGACCCTATAGGTATTCTATAGGCCCCCCTCAATCCCATAGGACCCCCCCCCCCCAGGCCCCATAGGCGGCCCCACCTGAAAAGCAGCAGCACGGCCTGGGGGAAGGTCTGGAAGTTGTTGTTGCGGTTGATCTGGGTCCCGTCCTGCAGCGCCACCTTCCCAAAGGTCTGGGGGAGGAGGAGGGGGACAGGTGACACGAAGGGGGGAGGGGACGACTGGTGACGTGGGGAGGGGACGGACACACACCCCCCCACTCTCGCAGGCGCCCCCCCCGCCCCCCCCCCCCGCCTCACCTGCATGCCGATGACGGCATAGATGAAGAAGATCATGGCGATGAGGAGGGCGACGTAGGGCAGGGCCTATGGGAGACGGAGAAGGGGGATGGCAAGTGTGTCCCCCCCCCCCGCACTGTGTCACCTCCACCATTGTGTGTGTGTGCCCCCCCCGCCCCCCCAGACCCACCTGGAAGGACTTGACGAAGGTCCAGAGCAGGGTGCGGATGCCCTCGCCCTTAGAGAGCAGCTTCACCAGCCGCATCACGCGGAAGAGGCGGAAAAAGGTGATGGAGATGCGGGAACTGTCCTCCGAGCTCTGCGGGGTGGGGGGGACACACACAGGGTGAGGGGGACCCCAAAACTCCTGTCCCCCCCCCAACCCCAGGACACCCCCGTACCTCACCAACGTGCCCCCCGTTCTGTCGCACGTAGGCATGAGCAACCACCGATGGACAACGGAGACGGACAGATGGACGTGAGGAACACAGACGCAGTGACCATGGAGGTGACACACATGGACATGGGGGACACATGACACACACCCCCCCCCCCCCCCCCAAAAAAAACCACCCCTCCCCACATCTTGGGGAGCCCCCCCCCCCGCCGAAACAAGGGAGGTTGGGGGGGTGACTCACGTTGACCTCGGTGACAGCGATGTCCACCACGCTGCCCACCACGATGAGCGCGTCAAAGGTGTTCCAGGCGTCGCAGAAGTAGTGCTGCGGGGAGGATGGGGGGGGGGGGGGGGCGGGGGGATGGTGAGGGCCCCCCCCTCCCCCACCACACCCCCCTCGCTTGTGCGACAGCCCCCCCCGCCCCAAGCGAGAAGCTCCTTCCTCCTGCAACCCCCCCCTCCTTGTGTAAGAACCCCCTTCCTCATGTGACACCCCCTCTCCCTGCGAGAACCCCTTCCCACCTTGTGCGACACCCCCCCCCCCAGTGTAAGAACCACCCCCCCGCCTCCTCCTTGTGCGACACCCGCCCCGCCCCCGGCAGGAGCCTACCCGCGGTTTGAAGGCGATGATCTTGAGCACCATCTCCACCGTGAAGAGCCCCGTGAACACCATGTTGAGCAGGTCCATCACGTAGTTGAAGGGCTTGGACTGCTCGTAGTGCTTTGGAGGGGGGGGGGGCGACACGACAACAATGGGGGGCGGGGGTCCTTACCTGCCCCCCTCGGTGTCCCCAAGTGTCCCCACGTCCCCCCAAGCCCCACCTGCACAGCCAGGGCGATGGTGTTGAGGAGGATGAGGACGAACATGATGTACTCGAAGGCGGTGGAGTTGACCATGGCCCAGACGCGGTACTGGGTGCGGTTCTTGGGGATGTAACGCCGCAGCGGCTGCGCCTTCAGCGCGTACTCCACGCACTGCCGCTGCGGGGACACGGAGGGCGGGGGGGGGCCATGGCACCGGGGACACCGCAGCCGGGGGGGGGGGGGGTGTGTGTGTGACAAGGTGACAACCCCAACCCCCTCCCTGACGTCACCTGGTTCTTGTCCAGCTCGCAGTTGCGGTACTCGCTCTCCCCCTGCGCCCGGAAGGTGATGATGACGAAGCCGACGAAGATGTTCATCATGAAGAAGGCGATGACGATGATGTAGACGATGAAGAAGATGGAGATCTCCACCCGGTAGTTGTAGATGGGGCCCTGATCCTCGGCGTTGGCGTCGATGGCCTTGTACAGCAGCCTGGGGGTGGAGGGGGGGGGACACACGGGGGTTGGGGGGGGGGGTCAGCGGGGTGTCCCCAGGGTGCGGTGGCACTGTCGTCCCCCCCCCAGCCCCCGCGGGGACTCACGCGGGCCAGCCCTCGAAGGTGGAGACGGTGAAGAGCGCCATCATCCCCGCCAGCACGTTGTCGAAGTTGAAGTCGCTGTTGTGCCACAGGCGCTCGCGCACCGAGGGGTGGGACACGTCCCCGTCCTTGTACACCAGGAAGGTGCCCCTGCGCCGGGGAGGGGACACACACACACACGGGTTGGGGACGGAGGGGACAGCACAGCTGGGGACACCGGCACAGCCCACGTCACCTGCACTCACACTCGGCCCACGCTCACTCTGGCGGCACGGCGCTTGCGCTCACGCTCAGGCCCCGCTCACACTCCCCCTCAGACGTGCTCTCCCCCTATCCGCCGTTGGCTCCCTCACCCCAGCCCTCACTCACACTCACACTCACACTCGGGGGGGGGGAATGTCGGGGCCGGGGGTGGGGAGTGTGGGGGGGGCAGGTACCCACTTGCACTCCCCCGGCGTGTGCTTGGCCTCGTCGGTGCAGCTGTAGAACTTGCCCTGGGGAACAGGGTGGGTCAGGGGGGGCCCGGCTCCTTGGGGCGGCGGGCCGGGGGGGATATTGGGCCCCCCCCCCCCCCATCTGGGGTTGGGGGCGGGGGGGTGTGTCAGGGCCCCCCCCCCCACCTTGAAGAGCTGGACCCCGATGCAAGCGAACATGAACTGCAGCAGCGTGGTGACGATCATGATGTTGCCGATGGTGCGGATGGCCACGAAGACGCACTGCACCACGTGCTGCGGGGACAGGGACGGGGACATGGGGACGCCGCGCCGTGGGCTGGGGACACGGGGACGGGGACATGGGGACTCTGCACTGTGGGCTGGGGACACGGGGACATGGGGACGCCGCACCGTGGGCTGGGGACACGGGGACGGGGACATGGGGACACCGCACCGTGGGCTGGGGACACTGCACCACAGGCTGCAGACACAGGGACAGGGACACGGGGACACTGCACTGCGAGCTGGGGACATGAGGACATGGGGACACCGCACCATGGGCTGGGGACACCAAGGACACCCTTGCCAGCAGAGACACCAGTGCTCCCAGTCCCATCACCCCAGCGACACCAGTAACACCCCGCACCACGTGCCCGGGCACCCCAGTGCCGCCAGTGCTCCCAGTGCCATCCGTATGGTCTGCAGCACGCCATAGGGCACTGCTGGGTGTCCCTCCCAGTGCTCCCAGTGCCACCAGTACAGCCTGCAGCACGCCACAGGGTGCTGCTGGGTGCCCCTCCCCCAGTGCTCCCAGCGCCTCCCAGCGCAGCACCTTGAGGCCCTTGGCGCGGTTGATGGCTCGCAGCGGCCGCAGGACGCGCAGCACCCGCAGGATCTTCACCACCGAGATGGCGCTGGAGCTGCCACGGGACACCAGTGCTCCCAGTAACGCTCCCAGTGGCCCCAGTGGCACTCCCAGTACCTCCCAGCGTCCCAGTAGCACTGCCAGTGGTCTTCCTGGAACCCGCCCAGTGGCCCCCCCAGCAGCGTTCCCAGTGCCCCCAGAGGCTATCCCAGTGCTCCCAGTGCCCCCAGAGGCTATCCTAGTGTTTCCCAGTGCCCCCAGACGCCATCCCAGTGCTCCCAGTACCTCCCAGTGTCCCCAGAGGATATGCCGGTGCTCCCAGTGGCCCCAGAGGCTATCCTAGTGTTTCCCAGTGCCCCCAGGGGCTATGCCAGTGTCTCCCACTAGCACTCCCAGTGCCTCCCAGTGGTGGTACTAGCACCTCCCAGTGCCTCCCAGCTCCCCCGCTGACACTCCCAGTGCCTCCCAGTGCCCCCAGGAACTCACTGGATGCCGAAGGAGATGAGGGAGACGCCGACCACCAGCAGGTCGAGGAGGTTGAACCAGTTGCGGCAGAAGGAGCCTTTGTGCAGGAAGGCGCCGAACGCCGTCATCTGGGGGGGTGGGGCAGAGGGGGTGAACCCCACCACCGGAGATCCGCCCCCCCTTCCCAGGGACCCCCCCAATCCTGCCCCCCCCGCCCCAAAACCCCTGTGTCCCCCCCACCACCACGTACCTTGAGCAGGATCTCCACGGTGAAGATGGAGGTGAAGGCGTAGTCGAAGTAGCCCAGGATCTGGGGGGGGCGGGGGGGGAAAACGGGTGACCCCGACACCCCCCAAGTCCCCCCCCCCGGCCCCCCCAAACCCCTGGGGTCCCCCCCAAACCCCCAGTTCCCTTCCGCCCCCCCCCAGGATCCCCCCAAACTGCCCCAAATCCCCCCCTTTCTACCCCTCACCGAGCGTCCCATGCCGCTACGCGTCCGTGTCCCCCCCCCCCCCCGCCCCACAGCCCCCTCCCTCCCAGTTTGTTCCAGTTCGCCCAGTCTCCCACGTGGTTGCGGGGCGAGTGGGCGCGGACGGGGTCCTCGGCGGCCAGCGAGACGCTGCTGAGGATGATGAAGACGAGGATGAGGTTGGTGAAGATGTGGTGGTGGATGAGGGCGTGGCACCGCACCCGCAGCCTGCGCCAGTGCTCCCAGTTACTCCCAGTCACTCCCAGTTAGTTACTCCCCTCTCCCTCCCAGTTCACTCCCCCAGCGCTCCCAGGTCCCCCTGCAGCTGGTTCCCCCGTTCCAGTTAGTCCCAGTTCTCTCCAGTTTCCCCTCGAGCGTCCCCAGTCCTCGCCGTGTGCTGTCCTCCCAGTCCCCTCGCCCCTCCAGTCCCAGTACTCCCAGTATCCCCAGTTTGTTTTCCCAGTCCCAGACCCGCCATGGCCCTCATTTCCCAGTCCCCCCAGTCTGTGTCCCCAGTCCCAGACCCCTCCACGTCCCTTGTGTCCCCAGTGCTCCCAGTCTCCCCAGTGTTCCCAGTCCCAGTCCTCCCAGTCTCCCCAGTCCTCCCAGTCCCTCCAGTCTCCCCAGTCCTGGTCCTCCCAGTCCCCCCAGCCCCAGCCCTCCAACTGCTCCTAGTGTCCCCAGTCCCAGACCCCTCCGTGGCCCTTGTGTCCCCAGTCCTCCCAGTCCCCCCACTGTCCCCGTCCCCAGTCCTCCCAGTCCCCCCAGCGTCCCTAGCCCCCCCCCTCCCAGTGCTCCCAGTCCCCCCAGTGTCCCCATCCCCAGTCCTCCCAGTCCCCCCAGTGCCCCCAGTCTCTCACGGGTTGGTGCTGCCCAGCAGGAAGAAGGCGCTGCCCTCGGGGATCGGCACCACCTTGGGTTTGGGGGGCTCCTCCAGGGCCTCCAGCCGGGCCCCCCCCAGACTGTCCCGCTCCCCCCCGGCCTCCTCGTCCCCTGCAAGGGACCCAGGCGTCCGGCTGCTGTCACACCCCCCCGCCCCCCCGCCATGGACCCCCCCGCCCCCCACCATGGGGGGGTGACACTCACCTTCCTCGCTCCCCTCCTCCTCTTCCTCCTCCTCCGGCTGCTCCCCTTCAACCTGGGGCGGGGGGGGAGTGTGAGAGGGCCGTGCACGCTTTGGCGGGGGTTGGGGGACGGATGTGCGAGGGCTGGGGGGGGACACGAGGGCCATGCACTCTCTGGGGGGGGGGGGGGGGGGTTGGCGTGCAAGGGTTGTGCACACTTAGCGGGGGACATGCAAGGGCTGGGGTGGGGGTGGGGGGGGGCGTGCAAGAGCTGGGGGCGGGGGGGCACACCCTGCTCACACTCACTTTCACGCTCACGTCCTGGCTCCCCGTGCCGGCTTCCACCTCCCCGGCCTTCTCCCTGTTTGGTTTTTTTTTGGGGGGGGGGGGGGGGGAGGTGTGGTCAGCCAGGGCACCCAGGCGTCCATGTGGCCCCCCCCCAGAGCACCCAGGTGTCCGGGTGGCCCCGTGTCGTCCGTCCGTCCCCCCCCCTCCCCCAAAAGGCACCCAGCGCTCACTTTTTCTCAGCCCCCGAGTTGATGTTGTCACCGTCGGCCAAGTTGTCGACGGCGATGGCCAAGAAGACGTTGAGGAGGATGTCTTGGGGTGGGGGGGGCAGGGGGAGGAAAGGCTTAACCAGTGCTCCCAGTGTCCTCCCAGTAGCCCCCCCAGTGTCCTCCCGGTATCCCCCCCAGTGTCCTCCCGGTACCCCCCCCTCTTGCTGGGTTCACTCCTGCTCCTGTCCCCCCCCAACACTCCACTTCTCATTCCCGCTGTCCCACACACCACCCCCCCCAGTTACGCCCCCCCCCCGTTCCCAGTCCCTCCCAGTGCTCCCAGTCTGCCCACGCACAGTTCCCGCAGATGAAGAGGATGACGAAGTAGACGCAGACGAGCATCCCGGGGAAGACGGGGCCACCGTAGGCCATGATCCCGTCGTACATCACCGCGTTCCAGTCCTCCCCTGTCAGGATCTGGAGGGATTTGGGGGGGGGGGGGGGGGCGGCACAGCCCCAAACACGGGGGTCACCCCAAAAACCTCACTGTGTCCCCCCTCCCCGCCCAGTACACCCCTCCCAGTGCTCCCAGTACACCGCCGCCTCCCGGCCCTCCTCCCTCGGGGTGCAGCGTTGCCCTGGAGCGACTACAGGACAGGGAGGGGATGTGTTTTGGGGGCGGGGGGGGGGCCTCATGGGTTTTGGGGTCCCCCAGGAGTTTTGGGGACCCCCCAGGGGTTTTGGGGGTCCCCCCTCTGGGTTTTGGGGACCCCCCAGGGGTTTTGGGGGTCCTCCATGGGCTTCAAGGTCCCCCACGAGTTTTGGGGCGCCCCACGGGTTTCAGGGTCTCCCCATGGGCTTCAAGGTCCCCCCCACAGGTTTTGGGGTCCCCCAGGGGTTTCAGGGTCCCCATCTGGGTTTTGGGGTGCCCCACACGTTTCGGGGAGCCCCATGGGTTTCAGGGACCCCCCATGGATTTTGGGGTCCCCCCGGGTTTTAGGGTCTCCCCATGGGCTTCAGGGTCTCCCCTGAGTTTTGGGGTCTCCCCGTGGGTTTCGGGGTCTCCCCGTGGGTTTCGGGGTCCCCTCCCAGGTTTTGGGGGTCCCCCCCCGCTCTGGATTTGGGGGTACCTGGAAGACGGTGAGCAGGGCCTGCGGGAAGGTGTCGAAGGTGCTGCGCTTGGTCTGGGTCTCGTCGAAGCTGAAGCGCCCGCCGAAGAGCTGCATGCCCAGCAGGGCGAAGATGATGATGAAGAGGAAGAGGAGCAGCAGGAGGGAGGCGATGGACTTCATGGAGTTCAAGAGGGAGCCCACCAGGTTGCTCAGCGACGCCCAGTGCCTACGGGACGCCGGGGTTACTGGGAGAACTGGGGAAGGACCTTCTGTAGAGCCAACCTGGGGCCGGGGAGGGGGGGTGGCGGAAGGGCTGCGGCGTCCCCCGCGTCCCCCCTCACCTGGTGACTTTAAAGACGCGGAGGAGGCGGACGCAGCGCAGGACGGAGATGCCCAGGGGTTCCATGGCCCCCCGCTCCACCAGCGCCGTTTCCAACACCCCCCCGCACACCACGAAACAGTCGAAGCGGTTGAAGAAGCTGGCGAAGTAACAGGCGGGCCCCAGCGCGTACAGCTTCAACACCATCTCGGCGGCAAACAGCGACAGCAGCACCTTGTTGGCGTAAGCTTGGAAGGAGGGGGGCATCCAGAAAATACTTTGAGAACCCCCCCCCCCCCAAAAAAAAAACCTGGGGGGTTTTGGCGGGGGGACGGGTCGTACCTTGGGTTTGGGTGAGCCAAGGGGGTTGGCCGTGGTGCTCGGAGGCGATGGTGAGGGTGTTGAGGAAGACCAAGAGGAGGACGGTCCAGTAGAAGGAGACGGATTTCACCGCCGCCCGGCACCGCCGGCGCCACAAGCGGTTCAGGCGGCGCAGGCGGCGCCTGGCGGGGGGCGGGGGGGAGGTGAGGGGGGGGGAAAGGGGGGGGGGGGCAGAATTCGGTGAAATTTTAGGAAATTTCAGCAAAAATTTGGCGAAAGTTTGGCAGAGAGAAGGGGAGGTGGTGGGGTGACAGAGAACCCCCATGAGGTGTGTGGTGGTGGGGGGTGGTTTGGGGGGGGGGAATGGGGGGGGGATTTTGGGGGGGCCCCCACTGTGCCCCCCCTCCCCTTTTTTGTTTTGTACCACCCCCCCCCCCCCCCGCAACTTTTCACCCCCACTCACCAGAATTTCGTCTTGGTAATTTTGCCCCTGGGGAAGGAAAAGTGTAAAGTTACCCCCAAAACTTGGGGGGGCAGATGATGGAGGGGGGGCCTTGTGGTTATGGGGGGGGCGGGGGGGGGAGGGAAACTGGGGGTCATTAGGGGGGCGCTTAGAGGGTCCCTGTGGCCTTGGCAGGGGGGTCCCAGATGGATTTGAGGTGCTGTAGGGGTCGGGTTTGGGTCCCGGGTGGGGGGGGGGGCCACAGGGATCTGGGAGGTACTGGGGGAGCCGGGGGGGCGCAGTGTCAGTTTTGGGGTGCTGGGAGGGGGGGCAGAGGGATCTGGGGGGGTCTCGGCATCAGTGTTGGGGTCTGGGGGGGGCTGAAGGGGGGGTGGGGCAAGGAGGAGCTGGGGGGCCACTGGGGAGGGCAAGGAGGGTCTTGGGGGGGCTGTGGCCCATGGGCTGGGCTGAGAAGATATTGGGGGGGCTCTGGGGGGGTCCCCCAGATTGTGGGGGATACTGGGGGCCATTGAGGGGGCAAGGAGGGTCATGGGGGGGGGGGCTGAGAAGGTTCTTGGGGACCTGGGAGGGGGGGTCCCAGGGGCTGTGGGGGGCGAGCAAGGAGGGTCTTGGGGGCTGCGGGGGGGTCTCAAGGGCTGTGGGGGATATCGGGGGGCCATGGGGGGGGGACACACGACTGAGAAAGATCATGGGGAGCTGGGGGGGGGGGGTCCCACGGTCAGTTTTGGTGTTACGGGGGGGTCCCAGGGATCTGTAGGAGGGATCCCAGGGACTATGGGAGATACTGGGGGTCTGGGGGGTGTCCGAGGGGCTGTGGGAGGGGCCATGGGGTGGGGGGTGGAGGGGAGAGGATGGTCTGAGGGAGATGGGGGGGGGGTCCCAGGGGCTACAAAGGGGGTCCCGCCCCCCCCCCCCCGCCGTTTCAGCGCTCACAGGCAGCGGTCGCAGGCGGTCGGCTGCGCCTCCTCCTCACCCACCGTCTCGGTGTTCACCGACGTCGTCTCGCTGCCGGGAAGGCTGGCTGGGGGCGGGAAGGGGGGGGGGGTGTGCGTGTGTGGGGCGCAGGGATCAAAGATCAGCGCCGTGGGGGGGGGGGGGGGGACGGACCCTGGCGTCTGGAGAAAAATTGGGGGGGGGGGTGGGGGGCACCCCAACATCGTGGGGACCCCGGGGTGGGGGTGGTTACCGTGGGTGTCGGTGGAGTGACTGGCGTGTCGCAGCCACTTCAGCCGTGGTTTCCTCTTGCCCATCAGGTCCTCGGCGGTCAGGCCTGAGAGGTGGGGGGGGGCCACAGAGGTTTTGGGGGGCCGAGGAGTTTTGAGGGGGGTCCCTGTGACCACCCCCCCCACCACCGCCCCCCCCCCCCCCAAAACTACCCGCTTACGGTGCTTCTCGTGTTCCCCCTCCTCCTCGTCGCCCTCCAGCTCGGCCTGGGTGATCCAGTCCATGTAGCCCCGGAGATCTTCCTCCAGTTGCTGCTTCTCCCTCAGCTTCTGGAAGTCTCCGCGCGCCTTGGCCTTCTCACGCTCCTTAGAGAACTCCCTTTGCAGGGGAGGGGGACACACACACACACGTGTGACACCCCCCACACACACACACACGCTAACGACACGCTAAGAACATGCTAACGGTGCCCTCACCCGCTCAGCACCCCCAGCACCAAGTTGAGGACGAAGAAGGAGCCGAAGATGACGAGGCTGACGAAGTAAATCCAGGGGAGCTCGTGGCCCATCGCGTCCTGCATCTGGGCGGGGGGGGAGGGGGCAAGTTTTGGGGTAACGCAGTGTTAAGGGGGGGTTTGGGGGCGAGGGGGGGCACCCCGAATCCACCCCTCAGCGGTGTGAGGGGTGATGCCAGCGATGCCCAGTCAGTCGGGTCCACCCCAGCGAGGATTTTGGGGGGCTCAGGGAGGGCGGGGGGGGGAGAATTTTGGTGGGTTCAAGGAGGGAAGGGGCGGGGGGGGGTGTAAGGATTTTGGGGGGGGCTAACAGATTTCAGGGGGGGGGCTAACCCAGTAGAGGATGTCAGTCCAGCTCTCCATGGTGATGCACTGGAAGGGTCCGCCCCAGCAAGGATTTTAAGGGGCTCGGGGGGGGGGGGGGGCGGTGAGGATTTGGGGGGGCTCAGGGAAGGAAGGGGGGGGGGCGTAAAGATTTTTGGGAGGGGGACTGTTAAGGATTTGAGGGGGGGGGGCTCACTCAGTAGAGGACGTCGGTCCAGCCCTCTATGGTGATGCACTGGAAGGGTCCGCCCCAGCGAGGATTTTAAGGAGCTCAGGTCGGGGGGGGGGCGTGTAAGGATTTTGGGGGGGCCCATGGGGGGGGGGGGGGGGGCGGGCCGTAAGGATTTGGCGGCGGGGGTGGCGGGGGGCGCTCACCCACTAGAGGACGTCGGTCCAGCCCTCCATGGTGATGAACTGGAAGGGTTCGCCCCAGCGAGGATTTTAAGGAGCTCGGGTCGGGGATTTTGGGGGGCCCATGGAGTGGGGGGGGGGGGGGGGGGCCGTAAGGATTTGGCGGGGGGGGGCGCTCACCCAGTAGAGGACGTCGGTCCAGCCCTCCATGGTGATGCACTGGAAGACGGTGAGCATGGCGAAGAAGAAGTTGTCGAAGTTGGTGATGCCGCCGTTGGGGCCCTCCCAGCGGCCCCGGCACTCGGTGTTGTTCTGCAGGCAGGCGCGGCCGTGGCCCGAAAACGCACACGGGGAGGGGTCGTCCTCCGACTCCAGATCTGAGAATGGGGGGGGGCGGGGGTGAGCACCCCCCCAAAATGGTGTTTAACACCCCCAAAGTGGGGTTTGGGGGCGTCAGTGGGGTGTTACGGGGGAGTGCCGGGAGGGGGGGGTTGCGGGATGCTGGTGTGCAGATGGACAGAGCAAGGCGGGGGGGTGAAAGGGGCTGGGGGGGGGGGGCAAAATTGGGGTGAGGGGGGACTGGGATCACTGAGGGGGGGGAAGTGGGTGATGGGTGGGGGGTTCAGGGGCTCTAAGGGGGGGTGGGCTCAGGGTTTGGGGGGCCCAAGGGCCCTCACTGGGGTGTCCTGCGTGCTGGGGGGGGGTCTCAGGGGCTTTGTTGGGGAGGGGGGGCATGTGCCCTTGCTGGGGTGTCACTGGGGGGGTCTCAGAGTGTTGGGGGGCCCCCAAGTGCCTTTGATCGGGGTCTTGGGTGCTTTGGGCGGGGGGGGGGGTCTCAGGGGGGGTGTATTAGGATTTGGGAGGAGTCTCAGGGTTTGTGGGGGACCCATATGCCCTTGCTGGGGTGTCACTGGGGGGGGTCTTGGGTGCTGGAGGGGGTCAGGGGCTCTAAGGGGGGGGCACAGGGTTAGGGGGGGTCCCAAGTACCCTTGCTGGGGGGTCTTGGGTGCTGGGTGTGTGGGGGGGGTGTGTCTCAAAGCCTCTAAGGGGGGTGTCTCAGGGACCTTGGGGGGCACAAATACCTTTGCTGGGGTGTTACTGGGGGGCCCTGGGTGCTGGTGGGGGTCTCTCAGGGGCCTTGAGGGGGTCTCAGGGTTTAGGAGGGGGCCCCAGTGCCCCCCCAGGAGTGTCACTGGGGGTATCCCAGAGCATAGGGCAGGGGGGGCGGGGGGCGGTCTCCCAAGTGCCTTTCACCGAGGGATCCGGACTCCTCAGGGGATCCCTGGGAGTGGGGGACACACGGTGGGCCCCCCCCCCCCCCCCCGCCAACTTACCGGATCCGATGAAGAAGCAGGTCTTGTGCATGCGGCCGATGAAGAGCTCGAGGCCGATGATGGCGTAGATGATGATGACGAAGAGGACGAGGAGGGCGATGTGGAGCAGCGGCACCATGGCCTTCATGATGGAGTTGAGGACGATGTGGAGGCCTGGGGGGAAGAGGAATGAGGGGGGGGGCTGACAGGAAGCTGGGGGCGCAAAACCCCATCATTCCCTACACCCCCACCCCCCCCCCAAAAAAAAACCCAAACCACCCCAATCTCACTGGGGACGCCGGAGACGAGGCGGAGGGGCCGGAGGACGCGGAAGGCACGCAGGGCTTTGACGTCGAAACCCCCGGTTTCCCGCTCATGTGGTGGGCTTCGCCCGGTTTGTGGGACACCTGCTCCAGGATGACGCTGAAGAGCCTGAGGGAGATTTGGGGAAGGGCGGGGGGGGGACGCTATTTGCACCCCCAACCCCCCCCCCCTTTACCCGTCCCCCCTTCCTCGGGGACAACTCCTCACCCCACGACGACGATGACGAAGTCGAGGAGGTTCCAGCCGTTGCGGATGTAGGCGCTGGGGTGCAGGACCAGCCCGTAGGCGATGATCTTCAGGAAGGTCTCCACCGTGAAGATGATGAGGAAGACGTACTCCACCTGCTCCTGGAGGGGGGACGAACTGGGGCAGTGGTGGGGGGGGGGGGACGACACGGACCCAGGCATCCAGGGATGCCCCGCCCCCATAATGACCCCCCAGGGGTTCGGTGGGTGGCCCAGAACCCCTTTCTCCCAGGGGACAAGGACATCTGGGGCCACCATCCACCCCTCTGGCCCACCACCCTTCCCAGCATCCCCTTCTCCTGGGGAACAAGGGACGGTGGCATTTGGGACCCCCCCGATACCCTTCCCAGCATCCCCTTCCCCGGGGGGACAAGGGACAGTGGCGTTTGGGACCCCCCCCCACACCCTTCCCACTGTCCCCTCCTCCTGGAGGGACAAGGACATCTGGGGCCACCACCCACCCTGGTGGCCCCTTCCCCTGGGGGACAAGGAACGGTGGCGTTTGGGACCCCCCCACATCCTTCCCGGTGTCTCTTTCCCCCGGGGGGGGGACACAGCATGGTGGCGTTTGGGGACACGCCCCCCCCCCCCCCAACCTTTCCCAGCACCATCTTTTCTCCTGGGGGACATGGGACGGTGGCGTTTGGGATCCCCCCACACCCTTCCCAGCGTCCCCTTCCCCTGGGGGACAAGGGATGGTGGTGTTTGAGACCCCCCCACACCCTGGACACCCCCCCCCCCCACCACCTTGCTTCCCAGCATCCCCTTCTCCCGGGACCCAGGCGTCCGGGGCGGCTAAACCTGGATTAGCGCCCACCCCGGCGCCGGGTAAGCGGCTTAAGGCAACGGCACACGCGTGTGCCAGGGGAACACGCGTGACGCAGGCTTCAGGGGACCCAGGCGTCCGGCCAGCCCCCTGCCACCCCACAGAGGCCCCCCCCCCGCCCTAAAAATGGCCAGGCACCCCCCCCGCCGTCACCCCACAGACCTCCCCCAACCCCCCCCCCCCCAAGGCGGGGAACTCCCACATTCCTGATTCCCTCTGGCAGCCAAAGCGGCTTCGTTAAGCGGGCGACTCGTTATCCCTTAACGAGCTAAACCAGCACCTGACTGGAACCAGTTAAGGACCAGTGAAGGCTGGGGGGGGGGGCCCCCCTTTTTTGGGGGGAGGTGGGGGTCCTCACCAGGTTGTGGTTGGCGGCGTTGGAGTCATCCTCAGGGAAGGGGATGTAGACCCCCAGGGCCACGCAGTTGGCGAAGATGGTGGCGAGGATGAGGATGTCAAAGGGCCTGGAATTAAGGAGGGGGGACACACAGGAGGTGTGGGGGGGGGCTGCCCCCCCCCAGTCTCCCCAGTCCCCCATTCCTAGGGTCTCATGGCTGACCCGTGTCTGTCCCCCACCCCCAAAACCAACTCACTTCCACTCGACGATGCTGATGGCCGCCCGGCGGATGGGGTTGTTGAGGCGGAGGCAGAAGAGGGCGCGGGGGGAGCGGTGGACCCCCCCGGTGCCCTGACCCTTGTGCTTGGGGTGGGGGGGACGCCGGTGACGCTGACCCGGGGGGGTCCCTCCGCCTGCCGGACCCCCGTTGCTTTCACCTACCGGCCACCCCAGGGGCTGTCCCATGGCTTCGGCGAAGGACGGCAGCCCCTTGGGGGGCCCTGGGGGTGGGGAGATAGTCAAGGACCCCCCCCAAACCCTCCTGGATCATCCCAAACCTTCCTGGACCCCCCCAGACCCTCCCAGACTGCCCCCCCCCCCCACAAGCCCTCCAACCCTGGGACCCCCTGGACACAGAGGGACCACCTATGAATACCCCCATCCCCCAGACTGGGGACTCCCCCATACTCTCAGGGACCCCCATATCTCATTGGGGACCCCCCGACTCCCCCCCTTCTTCCCAAGGGCCCCCATACTCCCTCCAAGACCCCCCCAAACCCTCTTGGACCCCCTCTCCCCAAAGTCCTCCAACGCTGGGACCCCCTGGACATACAGGGACCACCCCTGAACGCCCCCATCCCATCGACTGGGGACCCCCCCATACTCTTGGAAACCCCCGTATCTCCTTGGGACCCCCCCGAACCCCCCCACTTCTTCCCAAAGACCCCCATATCCCCTCCAAGACCCCCCCAAACCCTCCTGGACCCTCCCTCCCCAAAGCCCTCCAACTCCGGGACCCCCTGGACACACAGGCCCCCCCCCCCCGAAACGCTCACATCCCACAGACCAGTGACCCCCCCATACCCTCAGGGACCCCCCCCTTGAATCCCCACTTCTTCTCAGGGATCCCCATATCCCAAGACCCCCAAAACCTCCTGAACCCTCCTCCCCAAAACCCTCGAACCCCGGCACCCCCTGGACACACAGGGACCCCCCCCCCCCCCCGAATGCCCACGTCCCATGGACCAGGGACACACCCATACTCTCAGGGACCCCCCCCCGTAGTCTCAGGGACCCCACCCCCATATCTCATTGGGGACCCCCCCACCTTGAACCCCCACTTCTCCCCAAAGACCCCCATATCCCCCCAGACTCACCCTCTCCGTTCTCCTCCGACTCCGACATGGTGAGGGGCGTCCGGGGGTGTCGTTTCCGGAGCTCTGGGGGTACCTGTGGGGATTGGGGGGGGCTCAGGGGCTTATTTTAGGGGTGTCGGGTAGGATTGGGGTATTTTGAGGGTACCTATGGGGGTCCGTGGGGGAGTGTTTGGATAGTCTGAGGGACTTTCAAGGGGATTTGGGGGATCTGTTGGGGTTTGGGGGCATTTAGGGGATATACAGGGATATCTGAGGAGGGTGGGGGTATTGGGGGGGCGTTGGGGGATATTTAGGGGGAGGTGGGGGGGGGGTAAGGGGTGTTTAGGGGGTTCTGGGGTAGCTCCCAGGCCCTCCCCACGGCTCGTCCTGTGGCCCCCGGCTCATTACTGGTGGGAGATTAAGGGCTTAACGAGGGCGCGTGCCAGAGACGGGGAGGGCAGCGCTGCCCACGTGCCGGGGCACACGCGTGTGGATGGGGGGGACGGACGGACAGGGCCGCGACACGCGTGTACGTGGGGACACAGATGGGGGACACGCGTGTGAGAGGAAGGAGGAAGGGGCACGGGCGTGCGAGGGATGCGCCGCTGCCATTTCTTACCTAGGCTGCCCCTCACGCCCCCATGGGCGCCATTGCCTGCCTCTGTGAACCCAAGCAGCCGCCATTTACTCCTCAGCCTCCCCTCACGGGGCCGCTATTTGCCCCCTCACTGCCCCTTAAACCCCATAGACACCATTTTCCCCGTCATGATCACCATTCCTCTCCCATCGCCCCTTGAGCTCCATTCACCCTCACGGCTGCCGTTTTCCCCCTCGCAGCCCCTCAAACCCCACAGGTGCCATTTCCCCCTCAGCCGCCCCTCACAGGCACCATTTTACCCCCTCAACCACCCCTAGGAGCCCGCAGACACCATTTCTCCCCTCAGCCACCCGTCACAGGCACCACTTCCCTCCTCACAGGTGCTATTTCCTCCCCTCACCATCCCTCAAACCCCACAGGCGCCATTTTCCCCCTCAGCCGCCCCTCACGAGTGCCATTTCCCCCCTCACAGCCACCAATTCCCCCCTCAAACCCCTTACAGCCACCATTTCACCACCTCAGACTCCCCTCAAAGCCCACAGACGCCATTTACCCTCCTCATGGGTGCTATCCCCTGCCCCTCACAGGCACCAACTGCCCACTCGCCACCCCTCAAACCCCTTACAGCCACCATTTCACCACCTCAGACTCCCCTCAAAGCCCACAGACGCCATTTACCCTCCTCAGGGGTGCTATCCCCTGCCCCTCACAGGCACCAACTGCCCACTCGCCACCCCTCAAACCCCACAGGCGCCATTTATCCCCTCAGCCGCCCCTCACGGCCTCCACTCCCCCCGCCCCTCACCGCCGCCATTTATCCCCCTCAGCCGCGCCTCGCGCCCCCTCAGTTTCCCGCCTCGGCCGCGCCGGCTACAACTCCCATGATGCCCCGCGCCGCGCACGCACACCTCACCCCCTTCCGGAACTACAACTCCCAGCGTGCCCCGCGCGGGGAGGGCAGCCTCGGTTCCGCGCCGGGCCCCGCCTCACGTGACTCCTAGCGGAGTTGCCGGGGGTGCGGGAGAGCCGGGGTGCCCCCCGCCCCCCAAAAAACCTTCCTCCCCCCCCCCGGCAAGATTTGGGGTCCCCCCCTCTCGATCCCCCCCCCCCCCCCCCCCCGCAAACATGGAGGAGGTGGATAAAATCCTGATCCACTCCCTGCGGCAGGCGGGGACGTGAGTGGGGCTGGGGGGGCTCTGGGGTGGGGGGGTTGGAGGCGGGGGGGTTGGAGGCGGGGGGGGGCGGGTTTTGAGGGGGCTCTGAGGTAGGGGGAGGTGGGATGGGGGGGGCACTAAAGAGTTTTGGGGGGTCTGGGGGGGGGGGGTGGGGACTGCAGGCGTGGGGGGGAAACCCGGGGGAGTTTGGGGGGGGGGTCACCGGAGGGGACACCCCTGGGAGATTTGGGGGGGCCTGGGGGGGCCCTAAAGAGTTTTGGGGGGGGCACATACCCCCTGGGGGAGTTTTAGGGGGCTCCTTGGGGGGCTCTGGGGTGGGGGGGGACCCCTGGTAAGTTTGGGGGGGGCGCCTTGGGGGGGGGGGCCCTAAGGAGTTCTGGGGGGGTCTGGGGTGGGAGGGGGCCCTGGCAGATTTTGGGGGGGGGGGGGGGGTGGTCGCTGGGGGGTGTGTGTGGGGGGTGTGTGTGTCCTAAGGCGTTTTGGGGGGTCTGGGGGGGACCCTGAGGAATTTTGGGGGGGGCTCTGGGGGTGCCCGGGGGGGGGTGTCACTAATAGTAGCCCAAGGAGTTTTTGGGGGGGGGAGGACGGGACACCCTGGGGGCGTTTTGGGGGGGTTCTCCTAAGGAATTTTGGGGGGGGGGTGTCAATGGGGGGGACCCCCGGTAAGTTGGGGGGGGGGCCTTAAGGAGTATTTTTGGGGGGGGGGGGGGGCTGTGTCCCTGGGGGACCCTAAGGAATTGGGGGGGGACACCTTAAGGAATCTGGGGTGGGACCCCTGGTAAGTTTGGGGGGGGGGGGAGCCTTGGGGGGGGGCCTTAGGGAGTATTTTGGGAGGGGGGGGGGGGGAGTTTTGGGGGGGGGGGGGCATCCCTGGGTGACAGAAACCATTGGGGGGCGGGGGGGGGGGTGGGGCCCTAAGGATTTCGGAATGCCGGGAGGTTTGTGGGTGACACCCAAGGTGAGGCGGGGGGGGGTGGGGTGGGATTTTTAGGGGTGCTCTGAAGTTGGGGGGGGTGGGGGGGGTGGGGGGGGTGATGAATTTTTTCGTGGCCCCCCCCCAGGGCGGTGCCCCCCGAGGTGCAGAGCGTGCGGGACCTGACCCCGGAGCTGGTGGTGGAGGCGGCCGTGCGCTGCCTGCGGGCCGTGCGCCCCGCTTTGGGGGGCCCCCTCAGCCCCCACCTGCCCCCCGCCATCTCCGCCCGCTTCCGACTGGCCTCCGACCTGGCCGCCGCCTGCCAGGTAACATCCCCCCCCCCCCCCCCCAAAAAAAAACGCCGGGAAACCCCAAAATTTGGGGGGGGGGGGGTGTGGCTCACAACGACACCCCCATCCATCCTCCCCAGGAGCTGGGATCTGGGGGCGAGGTGGGGTTCCAAACCTTGGTCCCACCCCCCCTAAATCTTAAAGAGGGACCCCCGAAAATTTTGGGGCGACCCCCAACCCCCCCTTCTCCCCCCTCCCAGGAGCTGGGATTTGAGGGGAACCCCAAAATTTGGGGGGGGGCACACAACAACACCCCCATCCACCCCATCGCTCTTCTCCCCAGGAGTTGGGATTTGGGGGCGAGGTGGGGTTCCAAACCTTGGTCCCACCCCCCCAGATCTTAAACGGGGACCCCCCAAAAATTTTGGGGTGACCCCCAACCCCCCCTTCTCCCCCCTCCCAGGAGCTGGGATTTGAGGGGAACCCCAAAATTTGGGGGGGGCACACGACACCCCCATCCACCCCATCGCTCTTCTCCCCAGGAGCTGGGATTTGGGGGCGAGGTGGGGTTCCAAACCTTGGTCAAACCCCCCCCCCAAATCTTAAAGAGGGACCCCCAAAAATTTTGGGGTGACCCCCAACCCCCCCTTCTCCCCCCTCCCAGGAGCTGGGATTTTGGGGGGAACCCCAAAATTGAGGGGGGGGCTGCACACAACGACACCCCCATCCATCCTCCCCAGGAGCTGGGATTTGGGGGCGAGGTGGGGTTCCAAACCTTGGTCCCACGCCCCCCCAAAACCCCCCCAGATCTTAAAGAGGGACCCCAAAAATTTTGGGGGGACCCCCAACCCCCCCTTCTCCCCCCTCCCAGGAGCTGGGATTTGGGGGGAATCCCAAAATTGAGGGGGGGGCTGCACACAACGACACCCCCATCCATCCTCCCCAGGAGCTGGGATTTGGGGGCGAGGTGGGGTTCCAAACCTTGGTCCCACCCCCCCCAGATCTTAAACGGGGACCCCCCGAAAATTTTGGGGTGACCCCCAACCCCCCCTTCTCCCCCCTCCCAGGAGCTGGGATTTGAGGGGAACCCCAAAATTGAGGGGGGGGCTGCACACAACGACACCCCCATCCATCCTCCCCAGGAGCTGGGATTTGGGGGCGAGGTGGGGTTCCAAACCTTGGTCCCACGCCCCCCCAAAACCCCCCCAGATCTTAAAGAGGGACCCCAAAAATTTTGGGGGGACCCCCAACCCCCCCTTCTCCCCCCTCCCAGGAGCTGGGATTTGGGGGGAACCCCAAAATTTGAGGGGGGGGGGCACACAACGACACCCCCATCCACCCCATCGCTCTTCTCCCCAGGAGCTGGGATTTGGGGGCGAGGTGGGGTTCCAAACCTTGGTCCCACCCCCCCTAAATCTTAAAGAGGGACCCCCAAAAATGTTGGGGTGACCCCCAACCCCCCCCTTCTCCCCCCTCCCAGGAGCTGGGATTTTGGGGGGAACCCCAACATTTCGGGGGGGTGGCACACAACGACACCCCCATCCATCCTCCCCAGGAGCTGGGATTTGGGGGCGAGGTGGGGTTCCAAACCTTAGTCCCACCCCCCAGATCTTAAACGGGGACCCCCCGAAAATTTTGGGGTGACCCCCAACCCCCCCTTCTCCCCCCTCCCAGGAGCTGGGATTTGAGGGGAACCCCAAAATTTGGGGGAGGCACACAACGACACCCCCATCCACCCCATCGCTCTTCTCCTCAGGAGCTGGGATTTGGGGGCGAGGTGGGGTTCCAAACCTTGGTCCCACCCCCCAGATCTTAAACGGGGACCCCCCGAAAATTTTGGGGTGACCCCCAACCCCCCCTTCTCCCACCTCCCAGGAGCTGGGATTTTGGGGGGAACCCCAAAATTGAGGGGGGGTCTGCACACAACAACACCCCCATCCATCCTCCCCAGGAGCTGGGATTTGGGGGCGAGGTGGGGTTCCAAACCTTGGTCCCACGCCCCCCCAAAACCCCCCCAGATCTTAAAGAGGGACCCCAAAAATTTTGGGGGGACCCCCAACCCCCCCTTCTCCCCCCTCCCAGGAGCTGGGATTTTGAGGGGAACCCCAAAATTGGGGGGGGGCACACAACAACACCCCCATCCACCCCATCGCTCTTCTCCCCAGGAGTTGGGATTTGGGGGCGAGGTGGGGTTCCAAACCTTGGTCCCACCCCCCCCAAAACCCCCCCAGATCTTAAAGAGCGACCCCCAAAAATTTTGGGGCGACCCCCAACCCCCCCTTCTCCCCCCTCCCAGGAGCTGGGATTTTGGGGGGAACCCCAAAATTGGGGGGGGGGCACACAACGACACCCCCATCCAGCCCATCGCTCTTCTCCCCAGGAGTTGGGATTTGGGGGCGAGGTGGGGTTCCAAACCTTGGTCCCACCCCCCCCAGATCTTAAACGGGGACCCCCCCAAAAATTTTGGGGTGACCTCCAACCTCCCCCCCCCCCCCCCAGGAGCTGGGATTTGGGGGTGACGTGGGGTACCAGACCTTCCTCTACAGCTCCGAGCACGACACCCGCCGCCTCCTCCTCTTCCTGGTGGAAAAACTGCCGCGGGACGAGAGCGAGAGAGGGGCTGAACCCCCCGGTACGAGTTTTTTTTGGGGGGGGGGGGTGTCCCTGGGATTTAGGGGGGAGCGGGGGTGTGATGTGTCTTTTTTTTTTGGGGGGTGGCGCGGGGCTGACCCACCTCCTTGTCTCCCTACCCCCCCCAGGGAAATCGGGGGCTCTGCTACGGGCCATCGGCGCCTGCATCCAGGAGCAGCTGGGGACCCCCTGGGTGCCCCCCGCTTGCCGCACCCCCCGGCTGCAGCGCCTGCAGGTGAGTTTTTGGGGGGGGGGGGCCCTGACCACCCCCCCTCCAACTTAGAGTGGGGCTAATTAACTGATTAATTAACTCTTTTTCAGGGCACCGGTTACCTCCGTCCTTTCACTACCTGCCCCTTAGTTCTACCCCAAAGTGGGGGACCCCCAGGTAAAGGCTGGGAGGGGGGGGGGTGGAATTTTTGGGAGGGGGGGGTGGTGTTGCTCTGCTCACCCCTGCTGTCCCCGCAGAGGTGCAGGAGTATTTTGGGGGGGCTGCCCCCCCAGTGCCGGCGCAGCCCCCCGTTTCGGCCGGGACCCCCCCGGCTTTGCTGGAGAGCCACGCTGCCCAGCTCAGCGCCCGCCACGACTGGGAAGCCGAGTGGGGGGGCCCCGGTTTGGCCTCCCGCCTGCCCCCCCAGGTGAGATGACACCCCCCCCCGCCTCGACTTTTCTCGGGGGGGGGGGATGTGGGGGGTGTCTCCAGGACTTGGGGGGCCCGCTGGGTCTCACCACCGGGAGTTTGGGGGGGGGCGGGGGGGAGGTTTCCGTGGGTCGGACCCCTTTCCCTGAGCGTGCGTGGAAGGGGCTGGGGGGGGAAAGGGGTATTTTGGGGGGGTTCCTGTGGGTCTGACCCCCCCCCCCCCACCTCCTTTCTCACCCCCCAGGAGTACAGGGGGGACATTTACGGGGCTGTTTTGGGGGTCCCTGTGGGTCTGACACCCCCCCGCCCCGGGAGTACAGGGGGACTGTGGGGATATTTGGGGGGGGTCCCTATGGGTCTGACACCCCCTTTGTCCGGTCCCCCCCCCCCCACCCCCCAGGAATATGTGGGGCGGAAGCGGCTCCGTGCTCGGCTCCGGGCCTTGGAACCCCTGCGCCAGGCCTGCCCCCCCCGTCCCCAGGGACCCCCCCCGGGACCCCTGGACTCCACTTGGCTCCAAGAGGCTTTCGGGGCCGGGGGGGCCGGGGGGGCCCTACCGAAAGGGTCCCGCTTCACCCGCACCCAGCACCTGACGCACGAGCAGGTTCGGGGGGGGGGTCTGGGGGTTGTTTTTAGGGGGCTGGGGGGCTGCTTGGGGAGCTGGAGGTTGTTTTGGGGGGGCTGCTGGAGGGCAGGGGGTTGTTTCGGGGGGGCTGGGTGTCATTTTGGGGGGCTGGGGGTTGTTTTGGGGGGGCTGTTGGAGGACTCGGGGCTGTTTTGGGGGGGTTGGGGTGGGCTGCTGGAGGGCTGGGGATTGTTTCGGGGGGGCTGGGTGTCGTTTTGGGGGGCTGGGGGTTGTTTTGGGAGGGCTGTTGGAGGACTCGGGGTTGTTTTGGGGGGGTTGGGGGGGCTGCTGGAGGGCAGGGGGTTGTTTTGGGGGGGCTGGGTGTCGTTTTGGGGGGCTGGGGGTTGTTTTGGGAGGGCTGTTGGAGGACTCAGGGTTGTTTTGGGGGGTTGGGGGGGCTGCTGGAGGGCAGGGGGTTGTTTTGGGGGGGGCTGGAGATTACTTTGGGGGACTGGGGGGGTGTTGGAAGGCTGAGGGTTGTTTTTCGGGGGCTGCTGGAGGGCTGGGGGTTGATTTTAGGGGGCTGGGGTTTTTTTTTGGGGGGGGGGGCACCCCCCCTGGTATCTGACCTGCTCCGGGGTCTCATCCCGCAGGACCCCCAGATCCTGCTGCAGCAGATCCAGGCGGCTGCCGAGACCTCAAAGAGCCCTGAGGAGGTAAGAAAGGGGCTGGGGGAGGATGGAGGCTCGTTAATTCTGGCCCCTACTGATGGCTCTGTTGGGTGAGCGTTCACTCTGGCCCCTACTGATGCCCCCATCAGGTGGGCGTTCACTCTGGCCCCTCCTGATGCCCCCATTGGGTGAGCGTTGACTCTGGCCCCTCCTGATGCCCCCATCGGGTGGGCGTTCACTCTGGTCCCTCCTGATGCCCCTATCGGGTGGGCATTCACTCTGGCCCCTACTGATGCCCCCATCGGGTGGGCGTTCGCTCTGGTCCCTCCTGATGGCTCTGTTGGGTGACCGTTCACTCTGGCCCCTACTGATGCCCCCACCGGGTGGGTGTTCACTCTGGCCCCTACTGATGCCCCCACCGGGTGGGTGTTCGCTCTGGCCCCTCCTGATGGCTCTGTTGGGTGAGTGTTCACTCTGGCCCCTACTGATGCCCCCATCGGGTGGGCATTCACTCTGGCCCCTACTGATGCCCCCATTGGGTGGGTGTTTGCTCTGGCCCCTCCTGATGGCTCTGTTGGGTGAGTGTTCACTCTGGCCCCTACTGATGCCCCCATCGGGTGGGCATTCACTCTGGCCCCTACTGATGCCCCCATTGGGTGGGTGTTCGCTCTGGCCCCTACTGATGCCCCCATTGGGTGGGTGTTCACTCTGGCTCCTACTGATGCCCCCATTGGGTGGGCGTTCGCTCTGGTCCCTCCTGATGGCTCTGTTGGGTGAGCGTTCACTCTGGCCCCTACTGATGCCCCCGTCGGGTGGGCATTCGCTCTGGTCCCTCCTGATGGCCACATTTAGAAGGGGCTTGCCCCCCCCCGCCAGGACGCAGGGGCACGCCAGGCCAGCGAGGAGGCGGCCTTGGAGGAGACCCTGGCCCGGCTGGAAGCCGAAATCGAAGGCTGTCGCCGGGAGGTGCGGGACGCCCAGCTCAGCCTCACCCAGGTGGGTGCCGGGGAGGGGGGGTGTTACAGGGTGGTTTTGGGGGTCCCCTGACGGTGGGTGTGTGTCCCCCCCCCCCCCCAACAAGGCGGAGGCGGAGGTGCAGCAGGGCCGGCTGGCGCTGGGGGGCCGGGAGGACGCCCTGAGGCTGAAGGGGCGAGTGGTGGAGCTGCTCCCGGATGCTCAGAGCAACATGGCCAAGCTCCAGGTGAGGATTTTGGGGTACCCGTAGATTTCGGGGTGCCCCCCCGGGAGGGGTGGGGGAAGCTTTTGTGGGGGTGGGGGTGGGGGCGTGTGAAGCTGTTTGGGGCCACAGCGAGCGCAGGGAGGGGGGGGTTTGGGGCGTACAACTGGTGGGAGAGGGGAGGGAAGGGGGGATGCGGGCGTTTTGGGGGTGCCGGGGGGGTTTGGGGGGGGGGGGGGGGAAGCGTTTTTGGGGGGTGCCCTGACCCTGTTCCCAGTTGGTGGTGGAGGCCAGTAGCCGCCGCATCGTCAGCCTGGCGGGGCAATGGGAACGGCACCGGGGCCCCCTCCTCGCCGACTACCGGCATCTCCGGGCCCTGCGCGACTCCGCTCAGGTACGTTGTTGGGGGGGGAGGGGGGGGGGGCAACCCTGGGGTCTGTCCCCCCCACTTCTTGGAGGGGGGTGTGTGTTTGGGGATCCCTAAGTCCCTCCCCGATAGGTTTTGGGGGGCTCTGGGGTCCCCTTCCCAGTGGCTTTGGACCCTTCCCAATGGGTTTTGGCCGGGGCGGGGGGGGGGGGCGGGTGCCTCCCCGGTCGATTTTGGGGTCCCTGGGGGCTTTGGGATCCCCTTCTCTGTAGATTTAGGGGTCCCCCAATCGGTTTTGGGGGTCCCTGGGGACTATGGGGTCACATTCTCGGTGGGTTTGGGGTGCCAAGATCCCCACGAAGTGGGTTTGGGGGTCCCTGAGAGCTTTGGGGTTCCCTTCCCAGGTGGGTTTGGGGGGGGGGGTCTCCCAGTGCCCCCCCTAGTAGGTTTTGGGGGTCCCTGGGGACTTTGGGGTCCCCAGATCCCTCCTCAATGGATTTTGGGGTCCCTGAGGTTCTGGGGTCCCCTTCCCAGTGGCTTTGGGGTGCCCAGGCCCCCTTCCCCGTGGGGGGGTTTTGGGGACCCCAGGTACCTCCCCGGTCAATTTTGGGGTCCCTGGGGGGTTTGGGGGTCCCCAGTCCCTCCCCGGTAGGTTTTGGGGGTCCCCAGGTCCCTTCACAGTAGGTTTGGGCGTCCCCAGATCCCTCCCAGATGGATTTGGGGGTCCCCAGGTGACTCCCTGGTAGGGTTTTTGGGGGGCTCTGGGGTCCCCAGTAGGTTTGGGGGTCCCCAGTCCCTCCCCGGTAGGTTTTGGGGGTCCCTGGCGTCCCCTTCCCAGTAGGTTTGGGGGTCCCCAGGTCCCTTCCCAGTAGGTTTGGGGGTCCTCGGATCCCTTCCCAGTAGGTTTTGGGGCTCCCTGGGGGCTCTGGGGTCCCCTCCTCTGTGGGTTTGGGGGTCCCCAGGTCCCTCCTCAATGGATTTTGGGGTCCCTGAGGCTCCGGGGTCCCCTTCCCAGTGGCTTTGGGGTGCCCAGGTCCCCCCGAAGTGGTTTTGGGGGTCCCAGGGGTCCCCTTCCCAGTAGGTTTGGGGGTCCTCGGGTCCCTTCCCAGTAGGTTTGGGGGCTCCCTGGGGGCTCTGGGGTCCCCTCCTCTGTGGGTTTGGGGGTCCCCGGGTCCCTCCTCAATGGATTTTGGGGTCCCTGAGGCTCTGGGGTCCCCTTCCCAGTGGCTTTGGGGTGCCCAGGTCCCCCCGAAGTGGTTTTGGGGGTCCCAGGGGTCCCCTTCCCAGTAGGTTTGGGGGTCCTCGGGTCCCTTCCCAGTAGGTTTGGGGGCTCCCTGGGGGCTCTGGGGTCCCCTCCTCTGTGGATTTGGGGGTCCCCAGGTCCCTCCTCAATGGATTTTGGGGTCCCTGAGGCTCTGGGGTCCCCTTCCCAGTGGCTTTGGGGTGCCCAGGTCCCCCCGAAGTGGTTTTGGGGGTCCCAGGGGTCCCCTTCCCAGTAGGTTTGGGGGTCCTCGGGTCCCTTCCCAGTAGGTTTGGGGGCTCCCTGGGGGCTCTGGGGTCCCCTCCTCTGTGGATTTGGGGGTCCCCAGGTCCCTCCTCAATGGATTTTGGGGTCCCTGAGGCTCTGGGGTCCCCTTTCCAGTGGCTTTGGGGTGCCCAGGTCCCCCCGAAGTGGTTTTGGGGGTCCCACGGGTCCCCTTCCCAGTAGGTATTGGGGCTCCCTGGGGTCCCCTTCCCAGTAGGTTTGGGGGTCCTCGGGTCCCTTCCCAGTAGGTTTTGGGGCTCCCTGGGGGCTCTGGGGTCCCCTCCTCTGTGGGTTTGGGGGTCCCCAGGTCCCTCCTCAATGGATTTTGGGGTCCCTGGGGGCTCCGGGGTCCCCTTCCCAGTGGCTTTGGGGGTCCCCAGGTCCCCCCAAAGTGGGTTTTGAGGGTCCCCAGTCCCTCCCTGCTAGGTTTTGGGGTCCCCTTCCCAGCGGCTTTGGGACCCCGGCGTCCCCTTCCAGGTAGTTTTGGGGCTCTGAATCTCCTTCTGGGGGTTTTGGGGGGGGGGGGGGAATGTGTGTCCCGTTTTGGGGTGCTCCCCCCCCCCCCCCTAAATTTTCTCCTACCCCAGCTGGAATCGTCGCGGCGCCTGTCGGAGATCCGCACCCTGCACGAGCGCAGCCGCTCGGCCGCCGCCGAAGCCCGCCGCAAAGAAGAGCTGTACAAACAACTGGTGAGCACCCATGGGTGAAGAAAGGGGGGGCGGGGGGGGGTCGTGGGGGTGACACCCCCCCCCCCCCCACCGCACACACACCTCTGATGCAGGTGGCGGAGCTGGAAGCCGCTGCCCCGGGACGTCTCCGCGCGCCGTTTACACCCAGCGCATCCTGGAGATCGTGGGCAACATCCGCAAGCAGAAGGAGGAGATCGGCAAGGTGTCGGGGGCGGGGGGGGGGCCCCTGGGTGTTTTTTTTGGGGGGGGAATTTTTTTTTTTTTGGGGGGCGGGGGGGGGGCTGGAGGAATTTTGGGGGGACCCTAAGCCTTGGAGGTAGAGTTTTGGGTCCTTAAAGGAAACCTGGGGAGGGGTGTTAACGTCCTGTTTGAGGTGTTGGAGGTTTTTTTTGGGGGGGGGCACCCCCAAAATGAGGGGGGGGGGAGGTTGGGGGTGTCGCTGTCCTTCCACCCCCCCATTCCAAGCCCTGAAACCCTGGCGGGGGGGGGGGGTGTCTCCCCAGATCCTGGTGGACACGCGGGCGCTGCAGAAGGAGATCAACTCCCTGGTGGGGAAGCTGGAGAGGACCTTCAGCGTCACCGACGAGCTGCTCTTCAAGGTCGGGGAGGGGTGGGGGGGGGGGCCCGGGGGGGGGGTCCCCAAACGCTCTTGGTGTTGGGGGGTGGGGGGGGGCCCCCAGGAGGATCAGGGTGGGATTTTTGGGGGGGGGGTGGCACTCGGGGTCACCCCCTCTATGGGATGATGCCTCAAAAAAGGGGAATTTGCGGCGCTGGGACTCCCCGAGGTGTTGCATGACACCCCACCCCCCCCCCAAAATTATTCCATGTCCCCCCCCCCCCGAATTATCTTATCAACCCCCCCAAATTTCCCCACATCCCCCCCCCCAACAGGACGCCAAGCGGGACGAGGTGGTGAGAAAGCCTACAAGTACTTGGCGGCTCTACATGAGGTAAGGAAGGGGGGGGGGAAGGTTTGGGGGGGCCCCGGTGTATTTGGGGGGAGAGTAGAGGGGTGGGGAGGGGGGGGGGTGTCACTCACACTGCCCCCCCTTTTTTCCCCCCAACCCCCCCAGAACTGTGCCCAGCTGATCCGCACCATCGAGGACACAGGGACCATCCAGAGGGAGATCCGGGACCTGGAGGAGCAGGTGGGGTCTGGGGGCAGGGGGGGGGTGGGCAGGATATAATTGGGGGGGGGGCAACAATTTGGGGTGTCCCTGGGGCCCCCCCCGGTACCAATGGGGTATTAATTAACCTCTGGTGTCACCCCGTATTGGGCCCCCCCCCCCCAAATCTTTATGACCCCAACTCTTCCTCCCCACATTTTTTCTCCACCCCCTCCCATTTTGTGGGGTTCCCCCCGAATTTTGGGGGGGGCCCCCCCAAATTTAACACACACCCCCCCCAAATTTAACACACACACCCCCCCCCCAGATCGAGGGGGAGACGAGCGCGAAGCCCCCCGCCAGCCTCGACCGGATCCTCAGCGACTGCCGGGCGTTGCGGGAGGAGAACGCCATGCTGGCGGCCCGAGCCCGTCACGCCTGAACCACCCCCTTCCCCCCCCCCCCCAAAAATGGGAGGACCCCCCCCCAAAAAATAGCGGGGGCCCCCCCTCGCAAATCCCAACCCCCCCCCCCCAAATTGCACCCACGGTGGAGGATGGAGCGGTTTCTTTATGGTTTTCAATAAAAAAATCCCAGCGCAACGGTTTGGGGGTGTCGTGTTCTTCTTGGTGGGGGGGGGGAGGGAATTGGGGACACCCCCCCCCACCCAGCGTGGTTTTAGGGGAGGGGGGGGTGGGTGTTGTTGTTTTGGGGTGACCCCCCCCCCCTCCATCAGCTCCGGGGGGGCAGAAAGTCGCAATCCCTGTGGGGGAAGTTGAGGGCGGGGGGAAGAGGAAAGTTTAGAG
>NW_027436232.1:45822-86109 GCF_964199755.1 Larus michahellis | reverse complement strand
ATTCGCATACCTCAAACCACTCCAAAACACCCTAAAATGCCCCAAAATGCCGTTGTCGGAAAAAAGCAGCTAAAACGCTTCCCAAAAAGCCAGGAAATGCCCCCAAACGGACCCAACTCCTTAAGAATTCCTCAAAAAGAGTAAAACCCCTCAACAATTCCCCCCCACACACCCCGGAATTGATCCCCCCCGCCCTGAAATTTGATTTCAGGCCCCAAATTTTGCCCTTTTTGTCCCAAAATGGCGCACCCGCAACCCGCCTTTCACTGTTGATGTTTTTGACGCTTTCTCAGGCCCGATTTCGCCCCGTTTTAACCCAAACCTGCTCCCGGTTTCAACACCCCTGGGACCCCTCCCGGGTTTCGGGGAGGGGTAGGGAGGGTGGGGGGGGGTTGGAGGGGTGTTTTGGGTGTTTTAGGGTGTTTTTCCACCCCCTCCCAGGGACTTCCCCAGCTTGAAGCGACTTGAACTCGCCCTGAGACAGCAGGAAACCGGGGGGGGGGACGACGACGACGGATGAGGGGGGGGCACAGGGGACCCAGGCATCCGGGCCTCGCCCCCAAAAAAATACCCCCCCCCCCAAAATACACCACCACCCCCAAAATACACCCCCCACACCCAAATACACCCACACTCCCCCAAAGGAACACCCCCCCCCAACCAGGCCCCTTGTGTAAGCGTATGTCGGGGTGCCCCCCCCTCAAGTCCCCCCCCCACTCACCGCAGCACCCCGCTCCTCCCTCCCCGCCCCACCCGAGCACCCCGCTTTTTATCGTGTCCCCCCCCTCCCCGTGATGTCAGAGGACCCTCCCCCTCCTTGGGGGGTCCTGGGGGGCCCCCCCAAATCCTACACCCCCCCACTGCTTCCGCCCCCTCCCTATGGGGGGGGGGGGGGCACCAGAACCGCCCCAAACTTTCACTTGTGCTCCCTTTTTTTTGGGGGGGTGGATCACAAAAAGGGACCCAGGCGCCCGGGGGACCCCGCTGTGTCCCCCTTTACCCCCCCCCACTGGCTGCCCCCGCCCCCCGCCCGCAGTCTCCAGGACCCCCAAGACCCCTTGGGGACCCAGGTGTACGGGGGACCCTGCTTCCACACACCCCCCCCCGCCAAGGGGTGCAGGACGTGGGGGACCCTGCTTTGCACCCCCCCCCCCGGGCCCCCCTTTACCCCCCCCAGTCTCCCAGGACTCCCCCCCCCACCCCTCAGGGCACCCAGGTGTCCAGAGGACCCCGCTTTCCTTCCCCCCCATCAGCCCCTTTATTCCCCCCCCGCAGTCTCAAGGACCCCACTGCCCCCCCCAAGACCCACCCCACCCACTGGGTGCCCCCCCAGTTTCCAGGACACCCCCCCCCCCCCCCCCCTTTGGGGGACCCAGGCGTCCAGGGGACGCCGCTTCCCCCCCAACAAAAGGGGGTGCAGCCATCATGGGCACCCCACCTCCTCCCCCCCACCAAGACCCACCCCACCCACTGGGTGCTCCCCCCAGTCTCCAGGATCCCCCCCCACTTCCTTGGGGGACCCAGGAGTCCGGGGGACCCCACTTCCCCCCCGCAACGGGCGCAGCCATCAGGGGGACCCAGCTTTGCCCCTCTTTACACCCCCTCCCAAGACACCCCCACCCACCTACTGGGTGCCCCCCCCCAGAGTTCAGGACACCCCCCACCTCCCCGGTGGGCCCAAGCGCCCGGGGGAAGGGGGGGGCCCCCCTAATTTGGCCCCCCCCCCCCGCAATCATCCATGCGCCCCCCGCCGACGGACCCCCGCAGGCCCCGCCCCTCCTCTCAGGCCCCGCCCCCTCCCCGCAAAGCCCCGTCCCGCTCTGCAGCGCCCCCGGCCCCGCCCCCTCCCCTCAGGCCCCGCCCCCGCCGCCTGCGCAGCGGCCTCGGCCACGCCCCCTCCCCCTCAGGCCACGCCCCCTCCCGCCATGGCCCGGCCGCCCGCCTCCGCCCCGGCGCCCCCCCCTTGGCCGGACTCCCGGCATGCCCCGCGCCGGGGGGGCCCCCTTCCCAGCCTGCCCCACGGCCGGCGACCCCCCTCACCCCCCCCTTGGACCCCCTCGTCCCCCCCCCACTCCCCCGTCCCCCCCCTCCCCGACGACGGGTCCCCCCACACACATCACCCACCCCGGACGCCTGGCTGCCCCCCCCTCGCCCCTCCCGGACGCCTGGGTCCCTTTGGGGGACCCCCACCCCAATTTGTGCCCCCCCCCGGGAGACCTCGACGCCCCCCCGGCCGCCCCGGGAGGTGGGGGGGGGTCGCGGAGGGTCCTTTTCGCCGACGCTTTGGGGCTCCCCCTCACCCGCCTGCGGCAATACCGGCCCTGGGACCCCCGGGGGCGGGGGGGCCCCCGGGGGAGGGGGGGGGCGGCGGGGGGGGGCAGGGGGAGCCCCCCCAGGGTGGGGGAGGGGGGCGCGGGGGGGGGAGCAGCCTCCTGGGAGCTGGATGAGGCCTGGGAAGGGCAGGTAAGGCATGGGGGGGGGGGGGGGGGGCACCAAAATGGGGTCATCACCCCCCCCCCCAACACCTGCATGTGCCCCCCTCTAAATTGCCCCCCCCCCCAAAATGGGGTCAACGCTCACCCCCGCATGTGCCCCCCCCCACATTGGGTCATCCCCCCCACACCTTTTGCATGTGAGCCCCTAAATTGGGGGGGGCCCAAAATAGGGTCAACACTTCCCACTGCATGTCCCCCCCCCCCACATCTGGGGGGGGTGTCTCTAAAATAGGGTCAATCCCCCCCCCCCCGCATGTTCCCCCGCTAAATTGGGGGGGGTCTAAAATAGGGTCAACCCCCCCTCCGCATGTTCCCCCGCTAAATTGGGGGGGGACACACCAAAATAGGGTCAAACCCCCCCACATGCTGCCCCCCAAAATTGGGGGGGGGGGGGGGCGCTATGGGGCATGCCTGGGTCCCCCCAGATGTGGGTCACCCTTAATTTGGGGGGGGAGGGCTTAATTTTGGGGGGGGCTTAATTTTCGGGGGGGGGGGGGAGTGTCCTCTCTGGTGACGCCCCCCCCCTTGTGTCCCCCCCAGAAGGCCACAGGAGGCAGAGGACACACAGCCCCCACCCCCCGACCATGGTGCAGGTAAGTATTGCCCCCCCCCAAAAAATTTTAAGGGGACCCCCCCCAATTTAGGGGGACCCTCCCAAATTTAGAGGTACCCCACCTCACCCCCCCCCTCCCCTTTCCTTCCCACAGAACCCGACCCCTCCCCAAAGCTCCCCCCGGATGCAGAGCCGCCCCCGGCACAGGTAGAGCCACCCCCCCCCCAAAAAAAATGGGGTGCCCCCCCTTTTTTGAAGGGGGGGTACCCCAAAATCTCGCCCCCCCCCAACAGGGCGCCGAGGAGGAGGCGGTGGCGCGGGAGCTGGAGCAGCTTTACCTCTCCCACCTCCGCCGGCTGCGGGGGGAGCCCAGCGATTTTGGGGACCCCCCCCCGAAAAACGGGGGGGCCCCGTTCCCCGAACGAGCCCCCAACACCTCGTTAGCTAACGAGATGGCCTTGCGTTACGAGGAGGGGGGGGGCCGCCGCAGCCCCCCCGTTTTGTTAGGGAGGGGGGGACCGGTGGAGGGGGCTTTGGTGGTGCCGGCCAGGCCCCCCCGGGGGCGGGGGGGGGCCCTGGGGGGGGCCCTGAGGGGGTGCGGGGTGGTCTTGGCCTTGGCTGTGCTGGTGCCGGTGGCTTGGGGGGACGGGGGGGGGCCCACGGCCGCCTTGGCCTTGGGGCTCTACCTGGCACTGGCCTGGCTCACATGAAAGGGGGGGGGGCCCCCAAAATGTGCCCCCCGCCCCCCCAATTTACCCCCCCTTCTCCAAATTTACCCCCCCCCCCCCCCAAAAAAAACTTTCACATCTTCCCCCTTCAAATTTTCACTCCAAAATTTGGGAAGTGGGGGGGAGGGGGGGGGGGGGCTTACAGAACTGCACCTCCAAATTGCCCCCCTCCCAGCCCCCTGCCGATATTTTGTGGGACACCCCCCCCCCCGGCTCGTGTGTGTGCCCCCCCCCCGGTTTTTTGGGGTGCCCCCTGTGTATATACAGCCATAGAATGACGGTCTCCCCGAGTTCCTTGTGGGGGTGATTGCGATGTCGGCGGGGTGGGGGGGACGGGACTTTTGGGGTGGGGAGGGGAGGGGGGGTACAGGGTTGCTCTCCCCCCCCATTTAATGGTGGTGGGGGGGGGGGGGGCTGTTTCCCCCCACCCCCCCTTTCGCTGTCGCAGCCGTTTCCTGCCCCCAGGGAAGGTCCCCAGCAAAGGTCACGGGGCGCTCTGGGTGACAAACAGCGCCCCCCCCCCCCGCCTCCCCCCGGGAGATTTGGGGCCGGGGGGGGGGCCTGGCTTCCCGCGGAGGAGATTGGGGGGGGGGGGGCTTACCCTTGGTGTCACATGCTGGCCTCTGCGTTGTGATGGAGGGGGGGCCACATCCCCTGGGAGGCAGCCGGGGGGGTCCTCAGCATCCTGGGAGCAGCCGGTGGGGGGTGGGGGGTGGGCAATCCTGAGCCCCCTGGGAGGCATCGTGGCGGGGGGGGGGGCCACAGGCCCTAGGAGGAAGATGGGGGGGGTCTTAAGCCTCTTGGTGGAAGTTGGGGGGGGGGGTCCAAAGCCCCTAAAAGAAAGCTGGGGGGGGGTCCTCGACCCTCAAGAATCAGTTGGGGGGGGGGGTCCTCAGCCTGATGGGGGGGGGGGGCCTCAGCCCTCAGGGAGGCATCTGGGGGGGTCCTCACCCTGCTGTGTGGGGGGCTCTCAGGGAGCACCTGGGGGGCGCTCAGCCCATTGCGGGGGGTCCTCAGCCCACCGGGAGTAGCTAAAGGGGGGGGTCTTAGCCCTCACAGAGGCAGCTGGGGGGGCCTGAGCCTTCTGGGGGGGTCCCCAGCCCTCAAGGAACAGCTGTGGGGGGGGCTCAGCCCACAGGGAGGCAGCTGGGGGGGTCCTCATCCTGTTGGGGGGGGTCTTCAGCCCTCAGGGAGGCAGCCTGGGGGGGTCCTCAGCCCTCAGAGAGCAGCTGAGGGGGGTTCCCTCAGCCTCCCAGCCACAGCCGGGGGGGGGGGGGGGGGGGGGCGGATTCTGACCCCCCCCGGCTGCCCCCGAGGGGGGTTCGCGGACCCCCTGCACTCACCGGAGGGGTGTCCCAGCCCCGTGGGTGAATAACGGGGGGGGTCCCGGTGTGTGTGTACACCCCCCCCCCCGGGGTAGGCCCCGTTCCAGGAGGGGGCGGCGTCGCGTCCGTCGCCTCAGAGAGTCCGGTCGCTTCTGGGCGGGGCCTCGCGCCTCGCCACGTCACCGCCCGCCGCACGTGCACCGGCCCGCCAAAACCCGCCGGCCCGCGCCCCTATTGGCTGCCTCGGCGCGGCGCCACGTGACGGCCCGTCACCCCGGCAACCGGCCGGAAGGAAGGCGCGGGCGACCAATGGGCGTTGAGAGGCGGGGCCTCGGCGGCCGTTGAGGCCTGGCGGGCGCCGCCGCCGCCATGAGCGGAGCGACCTCCTCCCGGCCCCCGGCCCAAGCTCCGCCGCATGGACGCGCCCACCGGGACCGACCCGGCAACTTGTCGCCTTCGTAGCCCACCGGGGGACGTCGTAGTTTCCCCTCCCGCCCGAGGTGGCGGGGAGGGCGGCGGTGCGCATGCGCAAAGCGGCGGGGGGGACACGGCGGGCGGTAGCGCCCCCTGGCGGGCGGCTGCAGAGCACGGCTTCCGGGGGGGGGTGGGGGGGGACGGGGACCTGGAGACTGCCATGGGGATCAAGGGGGGCCTGGAGACCGCCAGGGAGGCCATGGGGAGCCTGGAGACTGCCAGGGAGGAGCCCGAGGGGGGGACCTAGAGACAGCCACGAGGCCAAGGTGGGGGGGGCCTGGAGACCACCAGCGAGGTCATGGGGAGCCTAGAGACCACCAGTGGGTGCAAGGGGAGCCCGGAAACCACCAGAACCCATTGCCTGGAGCAGGAGAGAAGGAGCAAGGGGGGCCTGGAGACCACCAGCGAGGTCATGGGGAGCCTAGAGACCACCAGTGGGTGCAAGGGGAGCCCGGAACCCACCAGAACCCACTGCCTGGAGCAGGAGAGAAGGAGCAAGGGGGACCTGGAGACCACCAGCGAGGTCATGGGGAGCCTAGAGACCACCAGTGGGTGCAAGGGGAGCCCGGAAACCACCAGAACCCATTGCCTGGAGCAGGAGAGAAGGAGCAAGGGGGGCCTGGAGACCACCAGCGAGGTCATGGGGAGCCTAGAGACCACCAGTGGGTGCAAGGGGAGCCCGGAAACCACCAGAACCCATTGCCTGGAGCAGGAGAGAAGGAGCAAGGGGGGCCTGGAGACCACCAGCGAGGTCATGGGGAGCCTAGAGACCACCAGTGGGTGCAAGGGGAGCCCGGAAACCACCAGAACCCATTGCCTGGAGCAGGAGAGAAGGAGCAAGGGGGGCCTGGAGACCACCAGCGAGGTCATGGGGAGCCTAGAGACCACCAGTGGGTGCAAGGGGAGCCCGGAAACCACCAGAACCCATTGCCTGGAGCAGGAGAGAAGGAGCAAGGGGGGCCTGGAGACCACCAGCGAGGTCATGGGGAGCCTAGAGACCACCAGTGGGTGCGAGGGGAGCCCGGAAACCACCAGAACCCATTGCCTGGAGCAGGAGAGAAGGAGCAAGGGGGGCCTGGAGACCACCAGCAGGCACAAGGGGAACCTGGAGACCAACCAGGTTCTCTGCCCCACATCATCGAGGAGGAGCCATGGCCGAACCCACTGCAGTTCTGGGCGAGGGGACCCCCAAAAGGTCAGTTGGGGGGGGGGCGCTGTGGAGGGTACCCCGGGGTTTTGAGGGTGCAGGGGAAGGAACCCCAAAGTTTTGCGCCCCCCCCCCCCCCCGCTAAATTGTGTGTGTGTGTGTCCCCAGCGAGAGCCGGGAGGGCTGTGTGGTGATCGTGGATGATGACGACGTGCGGGAGGTCCCCGATGAACGGGGACAATAAGTGACACACCCCCAACCCCCCCCTCCCCCCCCCCGCAATATCTCTCACCTGGGGAAATGGGGGTCTGGGGGCCCTCCCAGTTCCCCCCTGCCCCCCCTCCCAAGTCCTCTTGGGGGGCAGGAGAGGCTGACTTTTTGTGTCCCCCGCCCCCCAAGCAGTAGCGTGGAAAAGAGATCCTGACTAAGGAGCGCCCACCTCCCCCCCCCCCAAGCCCCCCAACTGGGCAGCCAGACCCCAAAGGGGGCAGATTAATTGGGGGAGGGGGGCTACAACCCCACCCCTCCCAAGGCATTGTGGGTAATGAGGGTCTGCCCCCCCCCCCCCCCAACACAGCTCAGGGTGTTTGTCAGCCTTGACCCCCCCCCCCGCCCATGAACCCAAAAATCTCCCCAACTCCTTATACCCTCCCCCAAATTCCCCCCCCCCACAGGGGGGAGAAACGCAACCCATTTAGGTCCAGTTTTGTACATTTTGGGTCAAAACCGTGTCAAATTATCTTTTTATATCTAAAAATATATTATTATAATAAAGATGAAGATTTAACGCGGTACAGCAGTGGGTGATGATGTCAGCGGGGGGGGTGTGCATTTTGGGGTGCTTTTATTCATTTAGGTCATTTCCCCCCCCCTTTTCCCCTGCTGTTGGTTTTTGGGGGGGACTCCCCGGGTTGAGGGGGGGGGATGTCCCCAGCAGGTTCCTCGGTGGGGGGGGGCCGGATTCCGAGGATGGGGAGGGCCCCCAGGAGCTGCTCCCGGGCGTCCCCGGCGAAACGGTGCCGCAGGAAAGCGGGGAGTCCCCCCCCCAGGGGCACCCGCACCAGCCCCTGCACCTGGGGGGGGGGGGGGAATCCCCAAAAGTGTCAGGGACCCCCTAAAGTCCGTCCCCTCCCCCTGCACTGCCAGCCCCACAGAGAAGGGGAAGGGGGTCCAGATCGGGCCCCCCCCCACGGTACCTGTGTCCCTCAGTGCCTGCGCCCCCCCCCAGACCCACATAACACCCCCCCGGTACTGGACACCCCGCCCCAGAATTCCCCTTTTGGTACCAGTATCCCCCTGGTTACTGGTCTCCCCCTCAGACACCCCCCCCCTCCCCCGTTACTGGTCTCCCCCTTAGACTCCCCCCATTCTGGTACCAGTATCCCCCAGCCCCCCCGTTACTGGTCTCCCCCTTAGACCCCCCCTTCCAGTACCAGTATCCCCCAGCCCCCCCGTTACTGGTCTCCCCCTTAGACCCGCCCCTTCCAGTACCAGTATCCCCCAGCCCCCCCGTTACTGGTCTCCCCCTTAGACCCCCCCTTCCAGTACCAGTATCCCCCAGCCCCCCCGTTACTGGTCTCCCCCTTAGACCCGCCCCTTCCAGTACCAGTATCCCCCAGCCCCCCCGTTACTGGTCTCCCCCTTAGACCCCCCCTTCCAGTACCAGTATCCCCCAGCCCCCCCGTTACTGGTCTCCCCCTTAGACCCGCCCCTTCCAGTACCAGTATCCCCCCAGACACGCCCCCCCCCCCATTACTGGTCTCGCCCTCAGGCCCCATCCCGCTGACACCCCCCCTCGACCCCCCCTCCCGGTGCCGTTCCCCCTTCAGATCCCCCCCCGAGGTCCCCAGTGTCGCCCCCCCCCCACCTCCAGGCCGTGCTCCGGCGCCCCGGGGCCGCCCCTCTCGATGGCCACCAGCTCCTCCAACTTCACCCGCCGGATGTAGAAATGCGTCACCAGCCCGGCGTCACTTCCGCTTCCGCCGCCACTTCCGCCCGCCGGCCAGGCCTTAGCCCCGCGGTGATGGCGGGGGCTCAAGCGCAGCCCGCCGGCCGCCGGCCCCAGCTCCTCCCGCAGCTCCCGCTCCAGCCCGGCCTCCAGCGACTCCCCGCCGGGCTCCACCAGCCCCCCCGGGAACCCGAACCGCCCGTCGAACCGCAGCTGCATCTACCGGGGCGGGGGAAGGAAATAAGCGGCGGGGACCGGCACCGGGGGCCTCCCCCCCACCCCCACTCCACCCAGTTCCACCCCCCGTACGCACCAGCACGGCGTAGCCCGGCGGAGGGTGGCCGGCGGGGAGCGGAGCGTAGAGCAGGACGTGGCAGGCGTGGCGCCAGCCCGTCCCAGACCCGGTGGCGGTCCCGGTTCGGCCGAGGGCCAGCGCCGCCGCCCGGTTGAGCGGCGGCCGCTCCCCGCTCTCCCGCATGGTGGCGCCGTAACGCCGCGCCTCCGCCAATCAGCGAGGGGGTGGGATGGGAAGCCGCCAATCAGCTGGGGAGGGGGCGAGGCCACGCCCCCCAGGAGCCTCGGCAGCAAGCCGCGCCTGGGGGGCGTGGCCTCTGCAAGGGGGCGTGGTCAAGGGACGCCACGCCCCCTCACCGCTCCTCCCTGCAGCGTGCCTTATTGCCGCGGGGAGCGGGGGGGGAAGGAATAGACACCCCCCCCCCCCCCCAAATTGCCCCACAACCCCCCCCAGGAGCAAGATCTCCCCCTTAATCCCCCCCAAATTGGCCCACAGCCCTCCCCCCGCCCCCCCCCAGGGGCAACAAACCCACTTTAACCCCCCCGAATTGCCCCACAACCTCCCCCTGTGGCAAGAACACACAAAATTGCCCCACAACACACCCCCCCCCCGCCAGAGAAAAGACCCCTCAGGACACCCCCCCCCACCCCCCCTGCCGCCAGGGGCAAGACCCCTTTAACCCCCCCCCAAATTCCCCCACGACCCCCCTCAGGGCCGAGACACACCCCCCCTTTTATCCCCCCAAGACACCCCCAAATTGCCCCACAACCACCCCAGGGGGCAAAACCCCCCCCGCTTAACCCCCCAAAAAATTGTCCCATAACCATCCCTCCCCCCCAACATGGGCAAGACCCCCCCCCCTAATTGCCTGATAACCCCCCCGCAATGGGCAAGACCCCCCCATCCCAGCAATTTACACAACAACTAGACTATGGGGGGAGACAGGGACAGAGAAGAGGCAGCGGCTGGAGAGGGAGGGGGTTTATTGCCCCCCCTCCCCCCCCCAGCACCAAGGGGGGTCCCGAGGGGGTCCCAGGGATTTGGGGGGGGGCCCCCCGGGGGGTCCAGGGCCAGGGAGGGGGGTGCCCCCTATGAAGCGGAGTCGGAGGCCTCGGAGCTGTCTTTGACGTCGGTGCTCTCGGTGGTCTCGCTCACCTCGCTCAGGTCTTTGCTGTCGGCCCCCCCGTCTTCGGGAGGGGGGGGCACCGCCGGAGGTTGAGGGGGAGCCCCCCCACTTCCACAAACCCCCTCCCCACTCCGGGGGGGCTCCGTGGGGGCCGGGGGGCGGCCACGTTCCTTCTGTTCCACCTGCTTCCGAAGCTGGGAGGGGGGGGTAAAAAGCGGGTTATGAGGTTTGGGGGAGGTGGGGGGCACAAAAAAGGATTGGGGGGGTAGCCCCCCCCCCAAAAAAGGGTTTTGGGGGGTCACGCTGGGGCGGGGCGGGGGGGCAACTACCTCATCGGCCATTTGGGTGAGGTCTCGCTTCATGGCGTAGGCGTCTTCCCCGTCTGCGTAGTATTTGGGCTCCACCTCACTGATCCTGGGGGGGGCACGTTGGGGGGGTGTGTGTTATTTGGGGGTACACACATGGGGCGGGGGGTGTTTTGGGGTGTGTCGTCCCCCCCCGTCCAGCCAAACCCCCTATTTTGTCTCTCAACGGTGCTACGAGCTCTCCCAGAGGCCCCCCCTAAACCCCCTCCACCATCCCACCAGTCCCTCCGCAATGACCCCCAATAAAAACCCCCCAAACTCCTCCCGATGCCCCCCCCAACAACCCCCCCCTTGCCCCCAAACTCCCCCAGCCCCCCTAAAATCCCCCCAGCTCCCCGATGCCCCCCCACTACGTCCCCAGCCCCCCCATAATAACCCCAACCCCCCCCCCAGCCCTCCAAAAACCTCCCACTTCCCCAATAACCCCCTCCGATACTCCCCAACCCCTCTAACCGTCCCCCCCCCCAATAAACCCCAATTCCCCCCAGCCCCCGCCCCCCCAAATCCCCCCCCCCCCCCGCCCAAAACTCACTGGAAGTTGAGGGTGTTGGAATAGAGGTGCAGCGCCGCCCGGTTGCTGTCGCCCAAAAAAAAAAAAAAAGGGGGGGTTTATTATATTTTGAGGAGCCCCCAGGGGTAATGGGATTGGAGGGGGGGTTCCCCCTAAGTGTGGGGGGGTTGGTTTTTTTGGGGGGGGGGGAGGGGGGAAGGTCCTTACCTCTTGCGGACGTGGAGGGAAACGTACTTGGCGTTGAAGTTCTCGATCATGGCGCGGGACGCCTGGTCCATCAGCTTCTGCGCCAGCCCCAGGCGGCGGTGGGACCTTTTCACCGCCTTTTTTTTTTTTGGGGGGGGGGGGGGGAGGGTGATACAGTCATGGGGTACCCCAACCCCCCTCCCCACCCCCCCCTCGTGGCACCCCAAAACCGCCCCCGTCACCCCCACAGCTCCAGGATGCTCCAACAGCCGCGGCCTCGCCCAAAAAAGCCCCCCCAACATCAGCACAGAGCAACACAAAATCACTCAAGTGGTCCCAAAATTGCTGAGCCCCCCCCCAAACCCCTTAATTGCCCCCCCCCCCCAAAAAATCCCTCAATTGCCCCCAAATGCCTCAGAGCCCCCCCAAGTGCTCAGACCCCTCCCAGGAGCACCCCAAAATGCCTCAATTGCCCCCCAAATCCCTCTGAACCCTCCCAAGAGCCCCACAGAAACCCTCAAGGAGCACCCCCAAACCCCTTAATTGCCCCCCAAAATCCCTCAGAGCCCCCCCCCCCCGCCGAAGGGCTCAGACACCTCCCAAAACACCCCCAAACCCCAAGGAGCCCCCCAAAATTCCTCAGGTGCCCCCCCAGCCCCAAGACCCTCCAAGAGCCCCTCCAAAATGGTCAGACTCACTCCAAGAGCCCCCCAAACTCTTCGAAGAGCCCCCAAAGACCCTCAAATAGCACCCCAAAACCTCTCAAGTGCCCCCCAAAACCTTCTGACCCACTCCAAGAGCCCCCCACAGCCCTCCCAATGCCCTAGTCACCCCCCCAAGCACCCCCCCGCCCCCCGCCTACCAAGGACGTGATGTGCCCATGAGGGACGTCATCGGGGTCCTCCTCCCTGCAGGACAACAGGGGTGAGAGGTTGGGGGGGGGAGAGACATGACACCCCCAAATCCTGCCAACACCCCACCACCACCACCACCACGACCCCCCCCCACCAAATTAAAGCGAAAAGGGCGGGGGGGTGAGGGAGGGAAAGGCCCCCCCAAACCGCACTCACATCTTGGCCAGGACGTAGCCCACGATCTTCCCGTTCTCGTCTTCAGCGATGTAAGAGAGCTGCGGGGGAGGGAAAGGGGGTGACGGACGGGGGTGGCACCCAAGCGTCCCGAGGGGGCACCCAAGCGTCCGGGAGAAGGGAGGGGGACGTACCTGGGGCCAGGAGAGGCCGTGATAGAAGTAATACTTCATCTGGTAGTTCTCGGGCAGGCAGAGCAGGTTGCAGTGTTGCATGTTCATCAGGTCCTCGGGCTGCCGGTGGGGCGTGTCAGGGCGGTGGCGACCCCGGGTTGGGGGGGGGGACGGGGACGGGGGATGGGACCCACACCCCAAGGGTTGGGGGGGACACCCCGAAAAGGGGCCTCGGCTCCGCCTGACAGCTGCAAGGCCCTCAGGGATGCGGGATCCCCCGGTGAACCTCCCCCTCCAGGGCTCAGTACCCACCTCTGGCTCCCCCCAGGGCCCTGCATCCCCCTCAGATCGGCCCCGGGACCCGGTGTACCCCTCAGATTCCACCGAGGGCCCCGTAACCCCCCTTTACATTCCCCCTAGAGCCCTGTATCCCCTCTTACATTCACCTCAGAGCCCGGTATCCCCTCAGTGCTCCCGCCAGGGCCCCGTATGCCTCTCATACTCCGGTTTCCCCCCTCAGAGGCCCCGCCAGGGCCCGGTATCCCCTCAGACCACCCCCAGGGCCCGTTTTCCCCCTTTAGATTCCCCCCAAGGTGCCGGTATCCCCCTCAGATTTCACCGCGGGCCCGGTGTGCCCCTCAGATGCCGGTATCCCCCCTCGGAGGCCCCGCCGTGCCCGGTATCCTCCTCAGAACCTCCATGAGACGCCGCTTCCCCGCTCCCCGAGACCCGGCTGATCCCCTACCGCGGCCCGCAGCCCGTCCCGAGACCCCAGCTCCCTCTCCCCGATCCCCCCGGGACCCCGGTTCCTCCCTTCCGCCGGCGCCCACCCGCGCATTCCGGATGTTCATGGCTGCGGCCGCCCCGCCGGCTCCGCCGCCGTCCCTCTCCCCTCAAACACCGCTTCCGGCGGAAGGACCCATGCCAGCCAATCAGAGCGGAGCCCGCCCTCCCGCTTATCCCGCCTCGCCACCAACTGACAGGCGTCCTGGCCAATCCAGTGACTGGAGTGCCGAGACACTCCGCCCTCCCCACTTTCCCCTCAGCCAATCAGAGCGACGCGCCCCTCAACCGACCCACAGCTCAGCCGTCGCCAACCAATCCCAGCCGCGCCCCACGGGGGGGAAGGCGGGCTTTACCTTCTCCCACCCCTCCCCTTTCTCCACCCAATCACTCCCCGCGGCGCAGCGAACTGACAGCGGCGCGAACCAATGGGGAGGGAAGAAAGGCGGGGCAGAGCAGAGAGGCACCTTTATTGCGGGGGGGGGGGGCATAAGGGGGACCCCACAGGGGTCCCCACTCTTTGGGGGGGGTCCCCACGCCCCGGAGGGGGGTGTGTGTGTCCCCAACATGGGGTGTCCCAGCTCCCAGGGGTGTCCCTGGCCCGTGTCATGGTGGGGGGGGTGTCCCCAAATCATGGGGGTTGTCCCCAAATCATGGGGGTTGTCCCCACTTGGGGGGGGGGGTGTCCCCATTTGGGGGGGGGTGTCCCCACTCATTGGGCGGGGGGGGTCCCCACGGCTCCCGGGGGTGGGTGGGGGGGGGGGTGTCCCCATCGTGGGGTTTCCCAGCTCCCAAGGGTGTCCCCAAATCCTGAGGGGGGGGTCCCCAAATCATGGGGGTTTCCCCACTTGAGGGGGGGGTCCCCGCTTTGAAGGGGGGGGGTTTCCCCATTTGTGGGGGGAGAGATCTCCCTTTCTTGGGGGGGGGGGGGGTGTCCCCAGAGCTGGGGGGGGGGGGTCCCCAGGGCTGACTGAGGCCGGGGGGGGGGGGGGGCCCATCACGGGGTGTCCCAGCTCGCAGGGGTGGGTCCCCCAAATCATGGGGGTGTCCCCAAATCACGGGGGTTTCCCCACTTTGGGGGCGGGGGGGGGTCCCTATAGTTGGGGAGGGGGGTGTCCCCATGGCTGGGGGGGGGGTGGGAGGGGGGGGGCATCCCCATCATGGAGCCGGGGGGGGTCTCCCTTCCTGGGAGCCATCCCCAGCCCTGGAGCGTGTCACCCTGGAGCACCCACGGAGAGGGTCCATCCCTGCAGATCCTCCCCGATCCCCCCCCCAATTTTTGGGAAGGGATCGGGGCGGGGGGGTCCTCCCCCATTCCCCCCCCCCCCCGCCCCCCCCCAAAAATAATAAATTTCAGGGCTGCATCCGGAGGGCCCCGTCCAGCCTCACCACCTCCCCGTTGACCATGGGGTTCTCCGCCAGGGCCTGGACCAGGTGGGCGTATTCCGCCGGGTGCCCCAAACGGGAGGGAAAAGGCACTTGTTGCCCCAAAAAATTCCGTACTTTTTCCGGCAAACCCGCCAGCAGCGGGGTGGAGAACAAGCCTGAGGAAACCCCGAAAGGAAAAGGAGGTGAGTTATTCTGGGGGGGGGGGGGATGGTGGTCCTCACCCTGGTTCGACGTGTCCGTCCCCCCCCCCCCCCCCCCTCAAAATCCTTACCCGGAGCGATGGTGACCACCCGGATCCCCAGCGGCGCCAGGTCGCGGGCGATGGGGAGGGTCATGGCCACGATGCCACCTTTGGAAGCCGCGTAGGCGGCTTGGCCCACCTTGAGGAAGACGCGGGTCAATATTTCGGTGGGGGGGGGGTCCGTCCCCTCGTCGTCCCCCCCCCCCCCCCATCCCAACCCCGAGGTGTCGTCCCCCGTCCTCACCTGGCCCTCGTAGGCGGCCACGCTGGCCGTGTTGACCACCAGGCCGCGGTGGCCGTCGGGGTCGGGCTTGTTGTGGCCCATCAGGCGGGCGCTCAGGCGGATGACGTTGAAGGTCCCCACCAGGTTGACCTGGGGGGGGCGGGGGGAGGGGAGGGTGGGTCATGGGGACACCCCCACCCCCCCCCCAGGTGGCCGTGGCGGGGCTGGGGACACCCTTGGCACCCCCCCAAGGTGGCCCTTTTGGTCGGGGGATACGCCGTGAACCCCAACCCCAAGGTCACCACCAACCCCAAGGTCATCGCCAACCTCAAGGTCACCCCGTCAGCCTGGGACACCCCACAACCACCTTCCCGACCTGCGAGACCCCACAACAACCCCTTTGATCATGGACACCCCACAACCACCCCGCTGACAACCCCGCAACCACCTTGTTGACCGTGGACACCCCACAACCACCTCCTGGACCTGGGACGCCCCACAACCACCCCATTGACTAGGTAGACCCCACAACCATCCTGTTGGCTGGGGACACCCCACAACCAACCCCTGGACCTGGGACACCCCACAACCACTCCACTAACCACAGATACCCCACAACCACCTTGTTGACCATGGACACCCCACAACCACCTCCTGGACCTGGGACGCCCCCACAACCACCTTGTTGACTGTGGACACCCCACAACCACCTCCTGGACCTGGGACGCCCCACAACCACCCCACTGACCATGGACACCCCACAACCACCCCATTGACCAGGTAGACCCCACAACCACCCTGTTGACTGTGGACACCCCACAACCACCTCCTGGACCTGGGACGCCCCACAACCACCCCACTGACCATGGACACCCCACAACCGCCTCCTGGACCTGGGATGCCCCCACAACCATGTTGTTGACCGTGGACACCCCACAACCACCCCACTGACCACAGACACCCCACAACCACCTTATTGACCAAGGGCACCCCACAACCACCCCACTGACCACAGACACCCCACAACCACCTTGTTGACCAAGGGCACCCCACACCCACCCCACTGACCATGGTCACCCCACAACCACCCCACTGACCACAGACACCCCACAACCACCTTGTTGACCAAGGGCACCCCACACCCACCCCACTGACCATGGTCACCCCACAACCACTCCTTTGACGATGGACACCCCACACCCACCCCCCTGGACCTGGGACACCCCACACCCACCCCACTCACCACGGTCACCCCACAACCACCCTCCTGACCATGGACACCCCACAACCGCCCTGCCGACCTGGGTGGCCCCACCCCCACCCCCTGGCCCTGGGACACCCCACGCCCGCCCCACGGCGGCCCCCACTCACGTTGATGACCCTCTGGAAGTCCTCCAGCTGGTGCACCTTGTCCTTCTTGCTGTTGTAGGTCTTGACGGCGATGCCCACCCCGGCGCAGTTGACCGTCAGGTCCAACCGCCCAAACTCCTTCTGGGCCAAGCTCAGGGCGGCCCCCACCTCCTCGGCCGATGTCACCTGCGGGGGACCCCATCCAGGTGGCCCGTCACCACCCTTTCGTCGAACCAAACCAACCCCCCCCCCCCCACCACCAATGCCACCCATGGGTGCTCACGTCGGCGGGGGCAAAGGCGCAGCGGTCCCCCAGCTCCTTGGCCAGCTGGCCCCCAGGGGAGGTGGGCAGGTCCAGGAGGACCACCCGAGCTCCTTGGTCCACCAGTCGCTCCACCGTGGCTCGTCCCAGTCCCGAGGCGCCACCGGTCACCAGCGCCACCAGCCCCTAGGACACAAGAAAAGGCAGGGGGAGGTCAGAGGGAAGGAGGGGACCCCCCCTCCCCCGTTCCAAGGGGTCCATGGGGGTCTCCTGGGGGTCTCCAAGGGTTCTCCGGGGGTTCCCGGTACCTTCACGCTGCGAATGGCCGCCATCTCCCTGCCGCTGCCCGGCCAATGGGAGGAGGGGGCGGCAGCGGGGAGGGAGGGGCGAGGGGAGGAGCGAAGGGGGAGGGACGGGAAGGGGAGGCCCGGGGTGGGGGGAGGATCCCACGGGGGTGGGGGGATCCCCTGGGGGTGGGAACAGGGAGCTCCGGGAGTTGGGGGGTGGGGGACAGGAATCCCCAGGGGAAAAAAGATTGGGACACCCGCCCCCCACCCCCCCTTCGCGGACAGGATCGTCCTCCCCCCCCCCCCCCCCCAGGGGGGAATGAGAGGAGGACTCACAAGGGGACAGGATCGGGCCCCCCAAGGGGAGGGGATCGCCCCCCCCCCCAGGGGAAAGGAGCAGGTCCCCAGCGGGGACAGCATTGCGACGCCCCCGGGGTCAGGATTGAGCCCCCCAAAGGGACAGGATCGGGTCCCCGGGGGGGGGGACGACAGCATTGCGACACCCATAGGGACAGGATCAGGCCCCAAGGGGACAGGATTGAGCCCCCCCAAGGGGACAATACTGGGATCCCCCCCCAGAAGATGGGACAAGGACCCCCAAGGGGACAGGACCAAGACCCCCCAGGGGGACAGGACTGGGACCCTCATGGGGACAGGATCAACCCCCCCCCCCCCTTCAAGGGGACAAGATCGAGACCCCCAAGGGGACAGAATCGGGTCCCCCACGAGGACAGGATTGGGCCCCCAAAGGGGACAGGATTGGGACCCCCCCCCCCCCGGGGGATGGGACAAGGACCCCCAAGGGGACAGGATCAGGCCCCCCCAAAGGGGACAAGATCGAGACCCCCCCCAAGGGGACAGAGCAGGACCCCCAAGGGGACAGGACCAGGGATCAGACCCCCCCCTCCCCCCCGCCATGGGGACAGAATTGGGACCCCCAAGGTGACAAGACTGAAACCCCCATGGGGACAGGATCGGGACCCCCCCCCCTCCCCTGCCGCCACGGGGACAGAATCGGGCCCCCAGTGTCGTGTCTGTCCCCCCCCCTCCACGTCCCGTCCTCCCTCCCAACCCGGCCACCGGCCAGGGTATAACGTTACCTCTGACCTTCCCGGGGGGCGCCCATGGCACCCGCTGCTCCCCCCCACCCCCGCCCCCCAAAATGGAAGAAAAAGCCCCCAAAATCCCAGGTACAGCGTTGGGGGGGGGGGGGGGGAAAGACAGAGTGTGTGGCCTTGGGGACAACGACCCGGGCAGAGGGCAGGAGGTGACATGGCGGCGGCATCGGGGCAGCTGACGCAGACCCCCTTGCAAAAAGTGTGGGTCCCCCTTCGCTCCCACCGCTTGAGACGGGGGTGTAAGTGGCGGGGGGGGGGAGCCGCTTTATTTTTTTTTTGGGGGGGGGGGGGTGGGGGGTGGGTTTCTTGGAGGGTGCGTTGGGAGGGGGGGGAGGATTGGCCCCAGATTGGGGTGCAGGAGGGATTTTTAAGGTGCAAAAAGCACCTTTTGGGGGGAGTGGGGAAGGGGGGGGGGGGGGGGGCGGCTAAAATATGATGTAGCCCCCCCCACCCCCACCCCAAATTATTCCCCCCCCCTCCCCAGCATCGGTCCCCCAGTTTACCAACTGCCCCACCATGGTGATACTGGTGGGGTTGCCGGCCCGCGGCAAGACCTACATCTCCTGCAAGCTGACTCGTTATCTTAATTGGATTGGCATGCCGACACGGGGTGAGTAAATTTTTTTTTGGGGGGGGGGATTAATGGGGGGTGTGGGAAGCCACTAACCATCCCCCCCCCCCCAAAAAAAAAATTAGTGTTTAACGTGGGGCAGTACCGGCGCGAAGCCGTGCAGAGCTACAAGAGCTACGAGTTTTTCCGTCACGATAACGAGGAGGCCATGCAAATCCGCAGGTTAGGGAAAAGCTGGGGGGGGGGGGGGGCGGGAGGAGTTGGTGGGTTTTTTTGAGGGGGGGGGGGGGCACATCTCATAGCCCCCCCCCAAAAAATTCCCTCCTCTAGGCAATGCGCGCTGGCCGCCCTCAGAGACGTCCGCACCTATCTCAGCTCTCAGGAGGGACAAGTGGCGGTGAGACGCGCCTCCCCCCCCAGCATCCAAAAATCACCCCCTCAGGGGCAAAATACACCCTATTTTTTTTTGGGGGGGCGGAGGGGGGTGGGGTGTGTGCGTCCAAATTACCCCCCCCCCCCCCAGGTGTTCGATGCCACCAACACGACGCGGGAACGCCGGGCCCTGATCCTGCAGTTTGCGAAGGAGAACGGGGTGATAGAATTTAGGGGCCGGGGAGGGGGGGGGGAGAATTAGGATATGGGGGGGGCACAAAGTATTTTGGGGGGGGCTTAGAGAATTGGGGGGGTGGCAGCACTGCTTGGAGGGGTTCTACCGGCCATTGCAGGGCACGGTGGCACTGCTTTGGGGGTGTTCACAGCATGGGGGGGGCAGCAGCAGTGTTTTCGGGGGGTCACAATATTGGGGGGGGACAGCAGCACTGTTTTGGGGGGGGGGGCACAGAATGGGGGGACAACAAAGTGGCACTGCTTTGGGGGTGTTCACCAGCATGGGGGGGGACAGCCGCACTAGTTTTGGGGGTGTTCACAGCACGTAGGGGATGGTGGCACTGCTTTGGGGGGGGGGGTCTACAGCAGACTGGGGGGGGGCAATGGCACTGTTTTGGGGGTGTTCACAGCATGGTGGGGAGGGGGATGGCAGCACCACTTTGGGGGGGTGTCTAGAGCCCATCGTGGACAGAGGGGCACTGCTCTGGGGGTGGTCACAACATGGGGACAGAGGGGCACCTGCTCTGGGGGGTGCTCACAGCACTGGAGGGGGGGGGGTGGGCCATCGGTGACCCCCCCCTTTTTCCCCGCGCAGGTTCTCTTCGTGGAGTCCATCTGCGACGACCCCGCCATCATCGAGGAGAACATCAAGGTGAGAACCTGGGTGGGGGAAAAAGGGGGAAAGTGACAACGAGGTGAGAACCTGGGGCGGGGGGAGGGGGGGGGAAGTTGTTTCCCCAAAAATCCATGCTTGCCCCCCACCCTCCCCCCCGCAAAAAATTGTGTGTCCCCCCAACTGCCCCCAGCAAGTGAAGCTGAGCAGCCCCGACTACAAGGGCTGCGCCCAGGAGGGGTGGTGGCCGATTTCCTCCAGCGCATTGAGTGCTACAAAGCCACCTACGAGCCCCTGGACGAGCAGCTGGACAGGTGACACCAAACCTGCGTATGTCCCTCCCCCCCCCAGTTTTGGTCTTGGGACCCCCCTCGGCCTGACGTGGGGTCCCGTCCCCTCCCTGTCACTAGCGACCTGTCCTACATCAAGATCTTCGACGTGGGGGTGCGCTATTTGGCCAACCGGGTGCAGGGCCACGTCCAGAGCCGCACCGTCTACTACCTGATGAACATCCACGTCACCCCCGCGCCATCTACCTCAGCCGCCACGGCGAGAGCCAGCTCAACCTGCGGGGACGCATCGGGGGGGACTCGGGGCTCTCCCCCCGCGGGCAGCAGGTTGGGGGGGTTGGGGGGGAGGACACAAGGCCGTGGGGGATGGGGGCGGGAGGGGGCGAGCAGGGAGAGAACGGGGCAAGGGGGGCACCAGGAGTGCGGTGGGAGGGGCGGGGTTAAGGACAGGGGGCGGAGCGATGCGAGGCCACGCCCACCAGACTAATCCCATAGAGAGGCGGGGCTAAGGGAGGAGGCCACGCCCACCATTCATCCCAGATAGGGACAGGGCTGGGGGCGGGGATAAGGGGGAGGCCACGCCCACCAGACCAACCCCCAAATAGGGGCAGGGCTAGGGCCAAAGGGGTGGAGCTAAAGGGATGAGGCCACGCCCACCACCCACCTCACTCGAGGTGGGGTAAGGGCACGGGGTGGAGCTAAGGGGGAGGCCACGCCTACCAGGGTGTCACCCCACATAGGGGCAGGGCTGAGGAGGCCACGCCCACCACTCACCCCAGCAAGGGATTGGGCAATGGGTAACAGGGGGGTGGGGCAAAGAGAGGCCACACCCCCTCCCCAAAGGGGGCAGAACCAACAGGCCAAACACCCACCATTTAAAGCCGGGAGGGGCACAGCATGAGGTTGCCCCGCCCCTTGGTGGGCGTGGCCACCCTTAGCCCCACCCCACCCCCTCCCAGTACGCCCAGGCCCTGGCCCAGTTCATCCGCAGCCAGAGCATCCGGGACCTGAAGGTCTGGACCAGCCACATGAAACGCACCATCGAGACGGCCGAGGCCCTGGGGGTGCCCTACGAGCAGTGGAAAGCCCTCAACGAGCTCGACGCCGTGAGTCGCGCCCCCCTTCTTCGTTTTGGGGGTGAAAAAAGCCCCAAAATCCATCCCAACAACACACCCCACCCCCCCCCCCCTTTTTCCCCCCACAGGGAGTCTGTGAGGAAATGACCTACGAGGAAATCCAGGAGCGCTACCCCCAGGAATTCGCCCTCCGGGACCAGGATAAATTCGCTACCGCTACCCCAAAGGCGAGGTAACCCCTAAATCGATAAAAACGGGGGAGGGGGGGGGGAAAACGGAAGGTTTGGGGGTCACCCCCCCCCCCCTCCTCACCCTGTCCCCCCGCCCCCAGTCCTACGAGGACCTGGTGCAGCGGTTGGAGCCCGTCATCATGGAGCTGGAGCGGCAGGAGAACGTGCTGGTCGTCTGCCACCAAGCCGTCATGCGCTGCCTGCTGGCTTATTTCCTGGATAAAAGCGCGGGTGAGGGTTTCGGGGACGATTAGGGGACATTTCGGAGGGGGGGGGACGACGCATCACGCATCCTCCCCCCACCCCACCTTCTTTTCTTCCCCCCCCCCACCTCGAAGACGAGCTGCCCTACCTCAAATGCCCCCTCCACACCGTCCTCAAGCTGACCCCCGTGGCCTACGGTGAGTCAGGGGGGGCATCCCCCCCCAAAAAAAGGGGACGCTCCCCCCCTCCAAGAAAGGGGGCTGTTCCCTCCCCCACGTGTGCCCCCAAAATGCCCCCCCCCCCCCCCAAAAAATAAAACCTGTGGCCTCCCCGGGGAGCCAGGCTGCGAGGTGGAATCCATCTTCCTCAACGTGGAAGCCGTCAACACCCACCGCGAGCGACCCCAGGTAAAGCGACGCCCCCCCCCCCCATCAAAGAACACCCCCAAAAAGAGGGAGCAGACCTTACTAACACCCCCCCCCTTCCAAGAAATGAGGGGGGGGGTGTTACATTTTGGGGAACACCCTCCCCCCCCCCCCCAAAAAACATCTTTGCCCCACAGAACGTCGACATCAGCCGTCCCCCGGCCGAAGCCCTGGTCACCGTCCCCAAGCATTACTGAGAAGGTGGGGGGGGCCCCGCAAATTAAGGCCCCCCCCCCCCCAATTAAACCTTGCCTTAACGAAGCACTGAGCCTGGAGATTGTGGGGCTGCACCCCAAAAGGGTCTCTTTATTTTGGGGGGTGGGGGGTGGAAATCAGGGGGTGGCCTCGGCCTCGTTGTATTGGCTCGTCCAGAACGTCGGGTCCTTCCCTTGGATCTGGGGGGGGGTCGGGGGGGGAAGAAAAATGGGGAAGGGTGTCAAATTGAGCCCGGGCCCCCTCCCCCCTTCCCCCAAAACCCGGGGCTGCCCCCCAAAATGACCTCACCTTGGCCACGAAGCGCAGCACGTCCCTCTTGGAGGTCTCCTTGGCCGCCCGCGGCCCCCACTGGTACTTGAATTCGGGGGGGTCCGTTAAGGGGATGGGGGTGATCTCTAGGTACCTGCAAGGGGGTGTGTGTGTGGGGGGATGTGAGGTGGTGAAATGCCCCCCCCCCCCCCCCCCGCCGAAGCCCCAGCGCATTTTGGGGGACCCCAGGGGGGGTGTCCGGCGCTCCCCGACCCCGTGACGGACCCCTCGAGTCGCCAGGGTTTGGGGGGGGGGGCGCCGCATTTTTTAGGGTTTTTTTTTTTTTTCTCTTCGGTGCGGTATAAACAGCCCGGCCGAGGCTGGCGCCGGTGCTGCTCTGTGCACACCGGGGTCTGAAAAGCGGGGCGGGGGGGGGGAACCACCCCCCAAAATCCACCCCCCGCCCCCAAACCCCCCCTCTTTCTCAACCCCCCTACCCCAAAAACCCCCTCTCCCACCCCAAACTCCGAACCCAAAATCCCCTCTTCCACCTCCAAGCCCCACCCAAACCACCCCCTCTCCCACCCCCCCCACCCCAAAACCCCCCTCTCCCACCCAGACACCCACCTCAAACCCCCCCGCCCCCCCCAGACTCACTTCTGCCGCACAAACTCCTCCGTCACCAGCTTCTTGACATCCCCAAAGACCTCGTGTCGCTCCCTGAGGGTGGCGGGGGTTAACGAGGTGCAGCGGTAACGAGCCCTGTCCCCTCATTACATGTCACGTCCCCTCCCCATCCATATCCTACCCTGGTTGCAGCCGGAGCCGGCGAAGGAATTCCCAGACAGCGCCTGGAAAATGGGGTGTTAAGGGGCGGGGGGGGACACGACACAAAACGGAAGTGCGGTACGGGGTTTTTTTTTGGGGGGGGGCTCACCATCTTTGACAGAATTGCCCTTCATGAAGATGAAGCTGAGGATGACGATGAGGAGCCCCAGCTTAGCTGTCTGGTTGTCCCTGTGGCAGGCAGAGAGGGCTGTCACCCACCTGAACCGGGGGACACGCTCTGATGGAGTCTGCCCCCCCCCCCCCCGCCTTCCCCTGGCTAAAATCCCCCAGAGGCCCCCCACCTGCGCATGTTCTCCCCCTCGGCGCGGGGCAGGTCGCTGGTGAGGATGTAGATGTGGTGTTTGGTGTCGATCTCCACCAGCTGCAGCCCAAAGACCTGAGGGAGGCGAAGGGGTTAGTCTAGCAGGGGGTGCGTCCCCCCCCAAAAACCACCCCCCCCCACCCCCTTCTTTGCTCTTTGCCTCCCCCCTCACCTGCTGCAGGGTCCTGCCCGCCCGGTTGACAATCTCTGAGTAGACATCTTTGTATTCCCGGATGACTTTCTTCAGGATATCTGTGGGAGAAAGGGAAAGGAGTCGCCTAGATGTCAGGGCCCCCCAGGGACAGTAAGGTTTTTGGGGCTCCCACACCTTTGGCAGGGGACTTCTCTAAACTCACCTGCCCTCTTGATGGGGATCTTCTTCTGGTCTTTCACAAGCAAGAACTGAACCAGCTCACTCACCTGCAGGGTGAGGAAGGGGGAAAGGCCGAGAGGTAAGTGATAATAGAGGAGCTCAGATACATCTCTCCAGGAGAGCGGTAGCAGAAGAGGGAGAAAAGAGGGTGGCCCTCACCCCACCTTCTGATTTACTTGATCCTGCGACCGCCTCTCCAGGTTCCTCTGCACCTGGCTGTGCGTCGGCGTCTGGGTCAAGTTGAAATCTTCATCCCCATCATCTCCCTGCGGGGGAAAAGCCAAGGGAGATACTGGACCCCACACGCAGAGGGGGAAAAGGGGAGGGAAAAGGGAGGAAGAGTGGGAGAGGGAAGGCGTGTGGGGGGGCCGCCCCTTACCTGAGAGAAGCCGGACAACCTACACCGCTTTCTCTGGGACATTTCTCACGCCAGTTCTGAGGGAAAAAGAAGCACCGGGTGGGATGAAACGGCGACTAGGCCGCCCCCATCACCCTCCCCCGCGTCCCCGGCTCACTCTCCCCCCTTCAACCAGGCCACAGACCCCTCCCGGGGCCCGTTAAAACGACCCGCCGCCGTTACCCGTTTCCCCCTCCGGCCGCGCCTGCGCGCCCTCCCCTTCTGCGCATGCGCCCACGGCGGCCCCGCCCACCCCGCCTCAGCCAGCCCCGCCTCCCATTGGCCCGCCCACCGCCCTCGTCCCGCCCACCCTCCCCTCTTCGCGCCGCCATTGGGCCAGCGCCCGCGCCAGCCCCGCCCCCTCGCACGTGCGAAGGCTCCCCTCAGGTGGGGAAAAAAGGCGGGAAAAGCGTCCCCCCCACACACACTTTTCCCCTCGGGGCCACAAAATGGCGGCCGCGCCGCTCGGCTTCAACCGTTTAAAAACAAGATAAAAACACCCCAAAAGGACCCAAAGTAGCCGGTTTAACCAAAATAAAGGTATTTAAAGCACCTGTGCTGACCCCGCCCCTCGTAACGCACCAGCAGAGCCCTTCCCTCAGGGGGAAGAAGAGGCGACAAAATGGCGGCCGCGCCTGAGGGGGCGAACACCCCTCAGCCGGGCCCTGGGAGACGGGGAGGGGGGAAACCTGCGCCCCACGGCCTCATGGAGGACTTCACCACCCGCTTGCACAGCCGAGCACGCCGTGGGGGGTAAGGCGAACAATTTAATGGGGATATTGTTCTTTTTTTGGGGGGGGGGGGTGTGCACAAGGGGTTTTGGGGAGCACTGGGTGCGGCGGTGGGGGTCTCGGGTGCTCTGCAGGTTTTGAGGGGGGCTTATTTGGTGTCAAGGGGGGACACAGGGTGCCTTATAAGCGATGGGGAAGGTTAGGAGGTGGAAACAGGATGCTCTAAATAATAGGCAGCACCCTAAATAATGGCAGGTGCCCTAAATAATGGGGGTGCACCCTCCTCTCTGACTGTCCCCCCCACAGCGGAGCCCCCGCTTGATCCCAGTTTTGGGGTTTACTGAGCCGTTTTTGGAGCTAAGTGTTGCCTCGGCTGAGTCAGCTGGAAAAACGGGATGTCTCTCCCCAAACTGTGGGGTCTTACATCCCCATTTTCCCTGCCCCCCACCCCACCCCAAACTGATGGGGTGAGGCCCCCCCAAATCCCCGTGGGGATTTGGGGGACCCTCTCCATCCCCCCACAAACCTCCGTGATCCAACCTCCTGGTTGCAAGACGCCCCCCTCCCGCCCAAATCGCACCTCCCGGACGCACCCCCACCCCGTGTTTTATTTCAAAAAGGGCTTTTTTTCTTTTTTTTTTTTTTAATTATTTTAACCATTTATCACTTAAAAAAATAATATAATAAACGCCTCGTCCTCAGAACTGCATGGCCGCCTCCAGCGTCTCCGAAAGCTTCGTGGCGATTTTCTCTGCAGGACGGGGGGAGAGGAAATCAGGAGGATTTTGGGGAGCACGAGGAGGTTTTGGGGGGGGGGGGGCTGGGTCAGGGAGGTCTTAGGGGGTGGGGAAAAAGGAGTTATTTTTGCTCACCCGCTCTTTTTTGCAGTTTTTTCCTCCTTTTGCTGGCAGCCCGTAGCCCCTGGCCCTGGAGCAGGGGGTCGAGGGCGGCCACCTCCTCCAAACGGGGGGCACGGGGTGCCACCCCCTCCCCGCAGCCCCCTGTCTTCACCCGGGGCTTCAGCTCCACCGTCACCGCGCCGAGCTGGGGGTGGGGGGGGGAATCAAAGATAAATCCATCACCCCCCCAAAAAAATCCCATCCCTCAGCAAAACCCCAATTCTTTCCGCACCTCCAGGTCGCCCTCCTCGTCCTCCATGGCTGTTTCTTCCTCCCCACCGGATTTTTCCTCTTCTTCCTCCGCCTCGGGGACACACGGGGACAGCCCGATGCCCGTCACTGTCGCTGGTACAGCTGTAGGAGGGGGGTGGGGGTGGGAAGTGAGTTTTGGGGGGGGGGGGTCAGGGTGCAAAAGAAGGCGGGGGGGGGATCTCCCCACTTCTCACCCGCCAGCGCTTCGGCGTCCCCCCTCTCCAGCGCCTCCAGGTCCAGCGCCGGCCCCAGCGCTGTCAGGATTTGGGCCTCCAGCTGCTCCCCCCGCGTTTCGGGGGGGCGGGTGTAGTAGGAGATCTTCCCGCTGCGGTGGAAAAGGCCGGGGGGGGCAGGGTGTGGGGACACCCCCAACCCCCCCCCCCCCCCAAAAATGGGTCATGGAGTGGGGAAACCCCTTCAGACCCAAAAAAAGTGGGTCAGGGTGTGGGGAGACCCCCCCTCAGCCACCTCCAAAAGGGGGTCAGGGAGCGGGGAGACCCCTCCCAGCTCCCCCAAAGGGGGCTAGGGTGTGGGGAGACCCCCCCCCTACAAAAGCATGCCAGGGAGTAGGGAGTCCCTCCGAGCCCCCCCCCCCAAATAGGTCAGCGAATAGGGAAACCGCCCCAAAAGGGGGTCAGTGTGGGGGCAGCCCCCCCAAAAGGGGGTCAGGGTGTGGGGAGATCCCCCTCACCCCCCCCAAAAGGGGGTCAGGGAGTGGGAAACCCCCCCTGAATGGGTCAGGGAATAGAGAAACCCCCCAAGAGTGGGTCAGGGAGTAGCAAGACCCCCTCCAGCCACCCCAAAAGCGGGTCAAGGAGTGGGGAGACCCCCCCCTGCCCACAAAAGCATGCCCCCCCCCCCCCACCCACCTGGTCCAGTCGCGCAGCAGGGCCACGGCGGCGGCGTGGGGGTCCGGCAGCCCCCCAGGACGGAGCCGTCCCTGTCGCCGGGCCAGGTGGGACAGGAACTGCCGGGGGTCGGCGCAGGGGGGCACCCCGTAAAGCTCCCTCAGCTGGGGGGGACACCACACACAGCGGGTCTGTCACCGCCCCCCCCCCCATCCCGGGCTGTTGTCCCCCACAGCCCGCGCCCCTCCCTTTGGGGCTGAAATGGGGTGGAAATGACAGAGGGGGCACCCCCAAAAAACCTCCTGTTGCCACGGCAACGGGGATGAGCTAAAGGTGTGTGTGTGTGGGGGGGTTCCCATAGCAACAGGGCAGAGACCCCCGATGGGGGGGGTGTCCCCAACACCTACAGTCGCCATGGTGACAGGCCTGTGCCCTCCCCAACACCCCTCGTTTCCACGACAACAGCCCTGAGCCCCCAAAGGGGGGGTCCCCACACCTGCAGTTGCCATGGCGACAGGCCTGCGCTCCCCCCAACACCCATAGTCACCATGGCAACAGCCCTGAGCCCTGAAGGGTGGTCCCCAACACCCCCTAATCGCCATGGCAACAAGCCCGGGCCCCCAAAGGGTGGTCCCCAACACCCCTAATCGCCATGGCAACAAGCCCGGGCCCCCAAAGGGTGGTCCCCAACACCCCTAATCGCCATGGCAACAGCCCTAAGCCCCCAAGGGAGGGGGTGCCCAACACCTATAGTCGCCATGGCAACAAGCCAGAGCCCCAAGGGGGGTCCCCAACACCCCTAATCGCCATGGCGACAGGCCCGGGCCCCCAAGGGGGCAGTCCCCCACCCACCTGCTCGGGGGGCAGCGGCGCAGGATGGCGGCGGCGGGGCCCAGGGGGTCCCGCAGGCGCTGGGGGTCCAGGGCCCCCCGGAGGGGGGCGGCAGCTGGGGGGGTCCCCGTCTCCATGACGACGCCGGGACAGTCCAACAGCTGGATGTGGCGGTCCAGCTGCACCGCCTGGAGGCACCTAAAAGGGGGCGTAGCCAAGGGGGGGCGTGGCCTCATTGCCAGCAGCTAATTAAGGGGCGTGGTCAGCGCAGGCCCCTCCCAGTGGGCGGGGCTTACCTAGTGACGCCGGGCGTCGCCCCCACCCCGCAGGCCCGGCTGCGTTTCAGGCTGTTAATGAGGCTGCTCTTGCCCACATTGGGGTACCCTGGGGGGGGACGACGATAATACAGTTAATTTGGGGTTCCCCAACCCTGCCCCCCCCCCCCCTTTTCAACACTCACCCACCACGCCCACGGTGATGGTGGTTTTCACCTCCCCGGAGCGGCTGTAATTAGCCAGGACGCGGAGTAAACAGTCGGCACCCACGCAAGCACCCCCGGCCAGCACCTCCTCCGGGCGCCGTAGCCACCGGCAGCCGGCTCTGCTTCTGCAAGGGTGGGGTCAGCAGCGTAAGGGGGGGGGTCCCTGCTGTCCCCACAGACCTGTCACCCCCCCAAACCCCCTTTTTCCCCCCCCCCCCCCCCGTTTCAGGGACCCACCAGGTTGCGGCTCTGCTGCTGCGTGCACGCCTTGAAGGCCACGGTGGGGAACTCGCCTCGCAGGTATTTCAGCCACGCCGCCACCACGTCCCGCGGCACCAGGTCTGGAGGGGTTGGGGGGGGAAACACACAAAAAGGGGCGTCTCCCCATCAAGGAGCGGCCTCCCCCTTCCTTAAATCCACCCCCCCCCCGCCCCCCCGACACCCGTACCGATCCTTATTGAGGACGAGCACCAGGCGCTGGCGGTGGCCGGCGCGCCGGACGGCGGCTTCCAACTGGGGGCTGCGGCAGCCCTGGGGGTCGCGGGCGTCCAACACCTCCAGCACCACGTCGGACGCCGCCAGAACCTGCCAAAAAAAGGGGGTTCAGAGCCGGGGGACCCCCCCCAAACACCCCCGGACCCCCTCCCAGGGCACTCACCTTGCGCAGCTCCCGCCCGTACTGCCGCAGCGAGGCTTCTTCTTGCGCGTCAGGCTGGCTCACCCCCACCTCCTACGCGACACCCCGCCTTATGTGGGGGGGGGGGGGAACACCCCGATATTTGGGGGCCCCCCCCTCCCCCAGGGAGCGCCCCCCCCGCCCCCACCTTACGCTCGAACTCCCGCTGCCGTCGCAGGGCGTCCCGCTGCAGCCCGGCCAAGCTCCGTCGCCCTCCCACCTCCTTCTCCCGGGCCTCCTCCCGTCGACGCTTTGCCTCCGCCGCCTACGAGAGGAGGCAACGGGGGGGGGGGGGGGGAGGGTGTTGTGTGTTCAAAACCTGGGGGTCGGGGGGGCCACCCCCAAATCCGCCCCCACCCCCACGCCGGTCAAACTTTTGATTTATTTACCCTTTTCTGCCTGTTTTCGTTCTGTTGCTGGACGTGGGCAGCGAAGCGGCCCAGCTGCGGCACCCCCGGGTCCTTCTTCCCCGCCGCCTTCGCCCGTTTTCCCTGCGGGGGGGGTGGGGGGGGGGGTGTGGGGGGGGGTGGGCACACACAGTATGGGGGGGAGGGGGTGGTACCCCAAAACCTTCTTCCCTTCAGCATTTGGGGGTTGGAAACCGCCCCCCCGCCCCCAGGGATTTGGGGGAGCCAGTAAACCCCCCCTCCCCTGCGTTTTGGGAGTTGGTGACCGCCCCCCTCGCCCCCCCCCCCCCAGCCTTTGAGGGGTCTCTAATTCCCCCCCCCCCTCCCCCCCTGTGTTTTGGGGGTCCATAACTTCCCCCCCACCCCCGGGTTTTGGGGGGTTGGTATTTCCCCCGCCACCCCCCCCCCCCCCCCCCGAGTTTGTGGGGGGGTGAGGTGTCGGTAAATGCCCCCCTCCCTCTCCCACGGGGCTTTGGGGGGGTGTCGGTAAATCCCCCTCCCCGGGCTTTGGGGGTCGTTATTTCCCTTCCCCCGCCCCACCCCGGGCTCACCTGGACCCGCTTCTTCCGGGCGGCCTCCACTTGTCGCCCTGCGGGGTGGGGGGGGGCACAGGGTGAAGGCGGGTTCCCCGAACCACCCCCCCACACCCCACCCCCCCCAGTACCCCAAAATCTCCCCCTTCCCCGGGACTCACGGGAGCGGGTCATGGCTGCACCCTCCCCGGCCGGGTCCTCACGCTGCTTCCGCCTCGCTGCCGCGTCACTTCCGGCGCGACGGAAAGCGCCCTCCCCTTCCCCCAGCGTCCCGTGCTCTGGCGCCACGCCCAACATGGCCGCCGACGGCCGCACCAAAGATGGCGACAGACCACGTGGGGCGCCGCGGCCACACTCAAGATGGCGGCCGCCGCAGGGGGGGGGTGGGGGGGGTGGTGGTGCGGCCGGTGCCGCGCCCAAGATGGCGGCCTCGCCCTGCCGCCGCCACACCCAAGATGGCGCCTCTCCTCCCTCCCCTCCCCTTCCGCCTCCCCCCCCACCATCCCCCGACCCAAAAACGACCGGGACTGCCCTTACCAAGAGTGCACTTTTTTTATTCCTTTTTTTTTTTGGGTTTTTTTTTTTTTTTTTAACTTTTTCTCTCAATTCTGGGGTGGGGGAGGAGGAGGGGGGGGGGGGGGGGGGGGGCGAGGTGCCGACCCTCCTCTTATATATAATTTAGGGAGGGGGGGGGGGGGGGCGGGGTGCGTGTCTGTTCCCCTCCCCACGCCCGATCCCCGCCCCGCCCCCCCCCACCCCCCCCCAGCTCCTGCCGCCGCCGCCCCCCCCCCCAAAAAAACCCTCCATCAGAGCAAAAAAAAAAACACCGGGGGGGGGGCGGGGGTTGGGGGGGGGGGAGGGAACGGAACCAAACACCCCCCCCCCCGCGAAAAAAAAAACAAACCAAAATCCCAACAACCAAAAAACCAAACCAAAAACCCCCCCAGGGGAAGAAAAAACCAAAAAAACCGCAAACCACAAAAAAAAAAAAAAAAAATGCCAACGAAACCAAAAAATATATATATATATTTATAGAGCTCCTTTCGTGGGGGGGGTGGGATGGGGGGGTGGGGTGGGATGGGGGGGTGCCCCCCCCGCCCCCGCCCCCCTCCCTAGGCCAGCCCGAAGCCCTCGGAGCACTCCTGGATGGCCAGGAGCAGCATGTGCCGCAGCTTCTCGTAGCTCTCGTAGGCCGGCAGGTCCAGCTGGTTGAAGCTGGGGGGGGGACACACACACACACAGACGTGTCACACACACGCCGCGGCGCTGTCACACACGCACCCCCCCGGGGGGGTGTGTGTCGTCGTCCGTCCCCCCCCCCCCCCCCCCCGCCATCAACTCCAAGGGGGATCGGAGCTGGCTCCGCGTCTCCCTGGTGCCACCTCGGCTCCGCGTCCCCGTGTCCCCATCTCCCCCCTTGTGTCCCTTGTCCCCGTGTCCCCCCAGTGCCACCTCGCCCGTGTGTCCCCGTGTCCCCCAGTGCCACCTCGCCCATGTCCTCAAGTCCCCTGTCCCCATCTCCGTGTACTCCTGTGTCCCCCCCCAGTGCCACCTCACCCGTGTGTCCCCGTGCCTCTGTGTCCTCATGTCCCCCAGCAGTGCCACCTCACCCGTGTCCCCATCTCCACGTCCGTGTCCCCCAGGGCCACCTCACCTGTGTGTCCCCGTCCCCATGTCCCCCAGTGCCATCTCACCCGTGTGTCCCCATCCCCGTGTCCCCCCAGTGCCACCACACCCATGTGTCGCCGTCCCCGTGTCCCCCCAGTGCCACCTCGCCCATGTGTCCCCGTGTCCCCCAGTGCCACCTCACCCATGTCCTCAAGTCCCCTGTCCCCATCTCCGTGTACTCCCGTGTCCCCCCAGTGCCACCTCACCTGTGTGTCCCCGTGCCTCTGTGTCCTCATGTCCCCTCTGTGTCCCCCCGTGTCCCCTGTCCCCATCTCCATGTACCTCCATGTCCCCTGTCCCTGTGTCCCCCCAGTCACCTCGCCTGTGTGTCCCCGTGTCCCCTGTTCCTGTGTCCCCCCCGGTGCCACCTCACCTGTGTGTCCTCATGTCCCCTGTCCCCATGTCCCCCCGTGTCCCCTGTCCCCATCTCCATGTACCCCCATGTCCCTGTGTCCCTCCAGTGCCACCTGTGTGTCCTCATGTCCCCTGTCCCCATGTCCCCCCAGCGCCACCTGTGTCCCCCCGTGTCCCCTGTCCCCATCTCCATGTACCCCCATGTCGCGTGTCCCCCCAGTGCCACCTCTGTGTCCTCATGTCCCCTGGCCCCATGTCCCCCCAGTGCCACCTCACCGGTGTGTCCCCGTGTCCCCCCAGTGCCACCTGTGTGTCCTCATGTCCCCTGTTGCCATGTTCCCCCAGTGCCACCTCACCTCTGTGTCCCCTGTCCCCATGTCCCCTAGTGCCACCTGTGTCCCCCCGTGTCCCCTGTCCCCATCTCCATGTACCCCCATGTCCCTGTGTCCCCCCAGTGCCACCTCACCTCTGTGTCCCTGTGTCCCCGTGTCCCCCCAGTGCCACCTCACCTCTGTGTCCCTGTGTCCCCTGTCCCCCCAGCGCCACCTCACCTCTGTGTCCCCGTGTCCCCTGTCCCCCCAGTGCCACCTCACCTCTGTGTCCCCTGTCCCCCCAGTGCCACCTCACCTCTGTGTCCCCGTGTCCCCTGTCCCCGTCCCCCCAGTGCCACCTCACCTCTGTGTCCCCGTGTCCCCTGTCCCCATGTCCCCCCAGCGCCACCTCACCTCTGTGTCCCCGTGTCCCCTGTCCCCCCAGTGCCACCTCACCTCTGTGTCCCTGTGTCCCCTGTCCCCCTGTCCCCCCAGCGCCACCTCACCTCTGTGTCCCCGTGTCCCCTGTCCCCCCAGTGCCACCTCACCTCTGTGTCCCTGTGTCCCCTGTCCCCCTGTCCCCCCAGTGCCACCTCACCTCTGTGTCCCCGTGTCCCCTGTCCCCGTCCCCCCAGTGCCACCTCACCTCTGTGTCCCCGTGTCCCCTGTCCCCATGTCCCCCCAGCGCCACCTCACCTCTGTGTCCCCGTATCCCCTGTCCCCCCAGTGCCACCTCACCTCTGTGTCCCCGTGTCCCCTGTCCCCGTCCCCCCAGTGCCACCTCACCTCTGTGTCCCCGTGTCCCCTGTCCCCCTGTCCCCCCAATGCCACCTCACCTCTGTGTCCCTGTGTCCCCTGTCCCCCCAGTGCCACCTCACCTCTGTCCCTGTGTCCCCTGTCCCCCTGTCCCCCCAGCGCCACCTCACCTCTGTGTCCCTGTGTCCCCTGTCCCCCCAGTGCCACCTCACCTCTGTGTCCCCGTGTCCCCTGTCCCCATGTCCCCCCAGCGCCACCTCACCTCTGTGTCCCTGTGTCCCCTGTCCCCCCAGCGCCACCTCACCTCTGTGTCCCCGTGTCCCCTGTCCCCCCAGTGCCACCTCACCTCTGTGTCCCTGTGTCCCCTGTCCCCCCAGCGCCACCTCACCTCTGTGTCCCCGTGTCCCCTGTCCCCCCAGCGCCACCTCACCTCTGTGTCCCCGTGTCCCCTGTCCCCCCAGTGCCACCTCACCTCTGTGTCCCTGTGTCCCCTGTCCCCCTGTCCCCCCAGCGCCACCTCACCTCTGTGTCCCTGTGTCCCCTGTCCCCCCAGTGCCACCTCACCTCTGTGTCCCCGTGTCCCCTGTCCCCATGTCCCCCCAGCGCCACCTCACCTCTGTGTCCCCGTGTCCCCTGTCCCCCCAGTGCCACCTCACCTCTGTGTCCCCTGTCCCCCCAGTGCCACCTCACCTCTGTGTCCCCGTGTCCCCTGTCCCCCCAGCGCCACCTCACCTCTGTGTCCCCGTGTCCCCTGTCCCCCCAGTGCCACCTCACCTCTGTGTCCCCTGTCCCCCCAGTGCCACCTCACCTCTGTGTCCCCTGTCCCCCCAGTGCCACCTCACCTCTGTGTCCCCGTGTCCCCTGTCCCCATGTCCCCCCAGCGCCACCTCACCTCTGTGTCCCCGTGTCCCCTGTCCCCCCAGCGCCACCTCACCTCTGTGTCCCCGTGTCCCCTGTCCCCCCAGTGCCACCTCACCTCTGTGTCCCCTGTCCCCCCAGTGCCACCTCACCTCTGTGTCCCCTGTCCCCCCAGTGCCACCTCACCTCTGTGTCCCCGTGTCCCCTGTCCCCATGTCCCCCCAGTGCCACCTCACCTCTGTGTCCCCTGTCCCCCCAGTGCCACCTCACCTCTGTGTCCCTGTGTCCCCTGTCCCCCCAGTGCCACCTCACCTCTGTGTCCCCGTGTCCCCCCAGCGCCACCTGCGTCCCCTGCCCCCATCTCCATGTCCCCCCGCTGCCACCTCCTCCCCCCCGTCCCCGCGTCCCCCGTCCCCGTACCAGGTGTGGGCGGAGGGCAGGCGGTCGGTGGAGCGGTCGTCGCGGTGGATCTGGAATTTCTGGATCCCGTTCATCCCTTCCAGGGCGGCGAAACCCTGCAGCGGCACCTTGGACGTCCCCGTCACGAACTGCAGGAACTTGGCCCGATCCGCTTGGTCGAAAGACCTCAACGCTCGCCAGAACCACTGGATCTGCGGGGCGGGACGGCGCTTGAGCCCCTCCAAAATTAAGGTTTTTGGAGAAGGGGGGTTGGTTTTTTTTGCCGGGGGTGGGGGGGGACGGGACACAAAGCCCCACCTGGATGGAGTTGCCCTGGTATTTGTGGTACTCGGTGTTGGCCTTGAGGTCGTCGATGTCGATGGTGGGCAGCCCCGAGATGAGCAGCTCCAGCTCTTGCTCCGTGAAGATGGAGATGAGGCGTTTGGGGATGATCTCGTAGAAACCCTCCAAAAAGGCCGCCAGCTGCTTCCGGATGGCGCCTGCGGGATGGTTTGGTTTTTTTTTTTTTTTTTGGGGGGGGTTGGGGGGGGGTCAGAGGGATGTCGGGGACACTTCCCACCCCGCCCCCCAACTTCGGGGGCAGCCCCGAGCCCGCGGGCGCCTCACCGGTCATGCGCATCTGGCAGACGAGGTGGACGTACTCCTTCTTGTTCTCCTCCGTCACCAGCACGTTGGCCCCGTTGGGCTTCAGGTCCCGCACCTCGCACACCCCGAATTCCTGCACCTGGGGGGGGGACGGGGGGGACGGACGGGACAACACGACACGGGGGGTGTCACCGGGGCAGGGCCGGGGCGGGGGACGGACACCCCCGGGACAGAGGGGACACCCCAAGGGCATGGGGGGGCCGCCCCTGGGACAGAGGGGACACCCCCAGGAGGGAGGTGACAATCGTAGAGCAGGGGGGGACACCCCCCCGGGACAGAGGGGACACCCCCAGGAGGGAGGTGACAATCGTAGAGCAGGGGGGGACACCCCCCCGGGACAGAGGGGACACCCCCAGGAGGGAGGTGACAATCCTAGAGCAGGGGGAGACACCCTAAGGGCGGGGGGGACACCCCCAGGAGAGCGGGGACACCTCAAGGGCACAGGAGGGACACCCCCAGGAGAGAGGTGACAATCCTAGAGCAGGGGGGGACACCCTAAGGGCGGGGGGGGGGACACCTCTGGGACAGAGGGGACACCCCCAGGAGGGAGGGGACAACCCTAGAGCAGGGGGGGGACACCCCCGGGACAGAGGGGACACCCCAGAGCAGCGCTGGGAGGCCCGTGGGGAGATTTGGGGTGCTGGGGGGGCGGCGGGGGAGGGGGGGGGGGGTATGTGTGTGTGTGTACGCCTTGTCCTGGGGGTGTCCCCTGTCACCGGGGGGGGGGGAGGTGACACAGACCTCGGTGCTGAAGGTGAGGTCGTAGCCCAGGGTGGAGACGTCGTTCTCCAGCAGGTAGACCAGGCCCTGGTAGAAGTGGTAGTCCTCGCTCTCCATGTCCGTGTACCTGCGCCCCAAAAACAAAAAAAGGGGGGGGGGGGGTCAGCACCCCCGAAAAGGGGGTTCAGCACCCCAAAAAAGGAGGTCAGGACCCCAAAAAAGGGTGGGTCAGCACCCAAAACAGGGGTTCTGCACCCAAAAAAGGGCATTCTACACCCCATGAAGGGGGTTCTGCACCTCACGGGGAGGTTCAGCGCCCCAAAAAGGGGGGGTCAGCACCCAAAATGGGGGTCAGGACCCCCAAAAAAGGGGGTCAGCACCCCAAAAAAGGGGTTCTGCACCCCACCGGGAGGCCGAACACCCCAAGAAGGTGTTTCTACGCCCCGTGAGGTGGTTCCACACCCCACGAAGGGGTTCAACACCCCAAGAAGGGGGGTTCAGCACCCCACCAGGAGGTCCAACACCCTGCAGAGATGTTCTACACCCCGTGGGGCTTGTCCAACACCCCATGAAGGGGTTCAACACCCCAAGAAGGGGGGTTCAGCACCCCACCAGGAGGTCCAACACCCTGCAGAGATGTTCTACACCCTGTGAGGGTTGTCCAACACCCCACAAAGGGGTTCAACACCCTACAAAGGGGGGTTCAGCACCCCACCAGGAGGTCCAACACCCTGCAGAGATGTTCTACACCCTGTGAGGGTGCTTCAACACCCCACAAAGGGGTTCAACACCCCATGAGGGTTGTCCAACACCCCAGGAAGGGGTTCAACACCCCACGAAGGGGTTCTACACCCCACCAAGAGGTCCAACACCCCACAGAGATGTTCTACACCGCGTGAGGGTGCTTCAACACCCCATGAAGGGGTTCAACACCCCACGAGGGTTGCCCAACACCCCACGAAGGGGTTCAACACCCCAAGAAGGGGGTTCAACACCCCACCAAGAGGTCCAACACTCTGCAGAGATGTTCTACACCCTGTGAGGGTGCTTCAACACCCCACGAAGGGGTTCAACACCCCACGAGGGTTGTCCAACAGACCATGAAGGGGTTCAACACCCCAAGAAGGGGGTTCAACACCCCACCAAGAGGTCCAACACTCTGCAGAGATGTTCTACACCCTGTGAGGGTGCTTCAACACCCCACGAAGGGGTTCAACACCCCAGGAGGGTTGTCCAACAGACCATGAAGGGGTTCAACACCCCAAGAAGGGGGGTTCAACACCCCACCAGGAGGTCCAACACCCTGCAGAGATGTTCTACACCTTGTGGGGGTTGTCCAACACCCCACGAAGGGGTTCAACACCCCACCAAGAGGTCCAACACCCTGCAGAGATGTTCTACACCCCGTGAGGGTGCTTCAACACTCTACGAAGGGATTCAACACCCCATGAGGGTTGCCCAACACCCCAGGAAGGGGTTCAACACCCCAAGAAGGGGGGTTCAACACGCCACCAAGAGGTCCAACACCCTGCAGAGATGTTCTACACCCTGTGAGGCTTGTCCAACACCCCACGAAGGGGTTCAACACCCTACAGAGGAGGGGTTCAGCACCCCACCAGGAGGTCCAACACCCTGCAGAGATGTTCTACACCCCATGAGGGTGCTTCAACACCCCACGAAAGGGTTCAACGCCCCATGAGGGTTGTCCAACACCCCACGAAGGGGTTCAACACCCCACAAAGGGGGGTTCAACACCCCACCAGGAGGTCCAACACCCTACAGAGATGTTCTACACCCCGTGAGGGTGCTTCAACACCCCATGAAGAGGTTCAATACCCCGTGAGGGTTGCCCAACACCCCACGAAGGGGTTCAACACCCCAAGAAGGGGGTTCAACACCCCACCAAGAGGTCCAACACTCTGCAGAGATGTTCTACACCCCGTGGGGGTTGCCCAACACCCCACGAAGGGGTTCAACACCCTGTGAGGGTTGTCCAACACCCCATGAAGGGGTTCAACACCCCAAGAAGGGGGGTTCAACACCCCACCAAGAGGTCCAACACCCTGCAGAGATGTTCTACACCCCGTGGGGCTTGTCCAACACCCCACGAAGGGGTTCAACACCCCAAGAAGGGGGGTTCAGCACCCCACCAGGAGGTCCAACACCCTACAGAGATGTTCTACACCCCGTGAGGGTGCTTCAACACCCCACGAAGGGGTTCAACACCCCAAGGAGGCGGTTCAACACCCCAAGGAGGTGCTGACCACCCCACTGTACCCCCTTTTTCCCTCCCCCGCCCCCACCTTACCGGACAGACTTGCCCAGGATGTGCTTATAGAAGGAGCGGGTGAAGTAACACTCGAGGAGCCGGTTGTCGTAGACGGCCTTGGCCACGATGCGCCCCACGAACTTGAAGTAGCTGAGGTGGTTGGGGTTGCAGTGGGAGGAGGGGTTGATGGTGTAGGTCACCCTGTCCCCCGGCGAGGTGCGGAACAGGGCGTACATGGGGTTGAACATCTCCCGCGAGATGATCATGTACCACTCCCGCAGCAACCCCCCCGCGTCCTGGCCCTCCTCGCCCTCGAACACGATGTACCTGGAGAGGGGGGCGGGGGGGGGGGGGAGAGAGAGAGAGAGACACACACACCGGGGGAGGGGGGGATTTAGGGGGTGTTTAGAGGATTTAGGGGCTGTTTAGGGGATTTAGGGGGTGCTTAGGGGAGTTCGGGGGTGTTTGAGGGGTGTTTCGGGGGGGGTTGGGGGGTGGTTAGGGGGGCCTAGGGGGTGTTTGGGGGCTCTTTAGGGAGCCTTAGGGGGTGTTTGGGGGGGCTGGGGGTGTTTTGGGGCTGTTTAGGGGGGGGCTAAGGGGTGTTTGGGGGGAGGTGGAGGGGGTGTTTGTTGGGGGACATGGGGGTTGGGGGAGGAGTTGGGGGGGCCTAGGGGGTGTTTTGGGGGGAGCTGAGGGGTGTTCGGGGGCTCTTTAGGGGGGCGGGGGGTGTTTTGGGGGGGGCCTAGAGGGTGTTTTGGGGCTGTTTAGGGGGGCCTAGGGGGTGTTTTTGGGGGGTGGGGGTGTTTTGGGGGTGTTTGGGGGGGCCCAGGGGGTGTTTTGGGGGAGCTGAGGAGTGTTTTGGGGCTGTTTAGGGGGGCCTAGGGGGTGTTTGGGGGGGGCTAGGGGGTATTTTTGGGGGCTGGGGGTGTTTTAGGGGTGTTTGAGGGGGGTGTCCGGGATTTTGGGGGGGCTGTGGTGGGATTTGGCGGGGGGGGGGGGGGCGTCTCACAGGCGGTTCTTCATCTCGGGGGATTTGAGGGGGTCTTGGGTGGGTTTTGGGGCATTTTGGGGTGGTCTCAGTGGATTTTGGGGGGGGGTCTCAGGGAATTTTGGGGGGGGTCTCGGAGTTTTAGGGGTGTCGGGGGATTTTGGGGGGGCTCCGTTGGGATCCGGGGGGGGGTGTCTCTGGTGGGGGGGGGGTCTCACAAGCGGTTCTTCATCTCCTGAGGGGATTTTGGTGGGACCTTAGTGGGTTTTGGTGGGATTTTCGGGGTGGGGGTGGGTTTCTGGTGTTTTTGGGGGTGTCGGGGGATTTTGAGGGGGGGGGTGGGGTCTCACAGGCGGTTCTTCATCTCCTCGGGGGATTTGAGGGGGTCTCGGGGGATTTTGGGTGGCTTTCGGGGCATTTTGGGGTGGTCTCGGTGGATTTTGGGGGGGGTCTGAGGGGATTTTGGGGGGATCTTAGTGGGTTTTGGTGGGATTTTGGGGGGGGGTGGGTTTCTGGTGGTTTTGGGGGTGTCGGGGGATTCGGGGGGGGGGTCTCACAGGCGGTTCTTCATCTCCTCGGGGGATTTGAGGGGGTCTTGGGGGATTTTGGGTGGCTTTCGGGGCATTTTGGGGGTGGTCTCGGTGGATTTTGGTGGGACCTTAGTGGGTTTTGGTGGGATTCTGGGGGGGGGGTGGGTTCTGGTGTTTTTGGGGGTGTCGGGGGATTCGGGGGGGGGTCTCACAGGCGGTTCTTCATCTCCTCGGGGGATTTGCGGTGCAGCTCGCGATAGGAATCCTCGAAGACGTGGTCGCGCCGCACGTGGACGGCCATATCCTCCTTCCGCAACCCCTCGTCCAGCCGCTCCAGCTCCTGCCGGAAATACCTGGAAGGAAGAGGAAGAGGGGGGGTAAGAAGGGGGGTGTCGAGGATTTTGGGGAACCCCCCCCCCTTAGAAAACCGGACCTCCCCCCGGAGACTTACTTGCGCTTGACGTCGAAGTCGAGGACGCGGATGTAGTCGACCAGGACGGCGAAGGGCCCGTCGGCCAAGTGGGTGGTGGATTGACGCAGGATCTGGTTCAGCACCGTCCGGTGGGTCTCTGCCGGGGGGGGGGGGGAAAGGCGGGGGGGGCCCTCAAAATTTAGGGTGGGCATCGCAAAGGGGCCTTGAGGAGCTTCCCCCCGCCCCTGGCCCCCAACCTTCCTCCCCAGAGGTCCAGCTCCACGGCGAGAC
>NW_027436232.1:25579-45622 GCF_964199755.1 Larus michahellis | reverse complement strand
AAAAAGACAAAAAGGATGAAGAGGAGGATGAGGAACAGGAGGAAGAGGAGGACGAGGAGGAAGAGGAGGATGAGGCAGTGCAGGAAGGGAACAGAGAAGAGAGGATGGAGAGGAGGAAGGTGAGGAGGACGACGGGGTGGAAGTGGGAGGAAGGCCACGCAGGGGAATAGGGGGAGGAAGAGGGGAGACGCGTTGGAAGGAGTGAAGAACAAAGAGGATGAAAACGAGAATGAAGAAGAGGATGAAGATGAGGATGAAGATGAGCACGAGGAGGATGAAGAGGAGGATGAAGAGGGCGAGGAGCAGGACCCAGCAGGAGGAAGGCCATGGGGGGAAGGGGATGAGGGGAGAGGAGGAGGAGAGGAGAGTTGGAAGAAGACGAGAACGAAGAGGAGGATGAAGACGAGAGGAGGAAGATGAAGATGACGAGGAGGAGGATGAGGAAGGCAAGGAGCAGGACGCAGCGGGAGGAAGGCCGTGGGGGGAAGGGGATGAGGGGAGAGGAGGAAGAGGGAAGACGAACTGCAAGAAGACGAGAAAGAAGAGGAGGATGAAGACAAGGACAAAGAGGAGGATGAAGGTGAGAACGAAGAGGAGGAGGACGAAGAGAAGGAAGATGGAAGATGATGAAGAAGAGGATGAAGAGGGTGAGGAGCGGGACCCAGCGGGAGGAAGGCCGTGGGGGGAAGGGGATGAGGGGAGAGGAGGAAGAGGGAAGACGAACTGCAAGAAGACGAGAAAGAAGAGGAGGATGAAGACAAGGACAAAGAGGAGGATGAAGGTGAGAATGAAGAGGAGGAGGACGAAGAGAAGGAAGATGGAAGATGATGAAGAAGAGGATGAAGAGGGCGAGGAGCAGGACCCAGCGGGAGGAAGGCCGTGGGGGGAAGGGGATGAGGGGAGAGGAGGCAGCGCGGGAGGATGGTGAAGGAGGAGGAGGAGGAGAAGGAGGAGGAGGAGGAGGAGGAGGAGGAGGAGGAGGAGGAGAGGAGGAGGAGGGTGGGGAGGAAGGGCGGCCGTGCTAACCGTGTCTGCCTGCTGCCGCCTCCGGGCCCTCTGGCCCTCACGTACCATTTGTATGATGGCGTCGGCCTCGGCCTCCAGCTGCCGGACGGCTGCCTGGATGCTGCCAGCCGCCCCGAGGCCCCCGGCACCTGCGGGCGGGGAGAGGTGGGGGGGGGACACGGACACGCACGGGCCGTTAGAGACGGGGGGGGCGGGGGGGGGGACACGACACGGTGCGGGGAGGGGTGGGGGGACGGGGACACGCAGTTTTGGGGTCCCTTACCCAGGCGGCCGGCCTGCTTGGCTTTCTTGTGCGCCCGGCGGGTGTCGTCGCGCAGCTGGATGATGACCTGCAGGACGCGGAGGAAGAAGCGCTGCGTGGAGGTCTTGGAGGTGAGGACGGACATGGAGGGCAGCTGCAGCTCCCGCCCCCCCAGCGCCCGCTTCTGCGAGGCCACGATCACCACGCTCTCCGCCGTGTCGAACCTGCGGGGGAGGCGGGAGATGGAGGGCGGGGGGGGGGGGGTGTGTGGGGGGGACACGGGTTAGCCGTGGGGGGCAGGAAGGGAGGGGTGGGGGGTAACGGCGGGGGCGAGGGGTGTCAGTAGGGACAAGGGTTAACAGCGGGGACAAGGGTTGTCAGTAGGGACAAGGGTTAACAGTGGGGGCGAAAGTTGTCAGTAGGGACAAGGGTTGTCAGTAGGGACAAGGGTTAACAATGGGGACAAGGGTTGTCAGTAGGGACAAGGGTTAACAGTGGGGACAAGGATTGTCAGTAGGGACAAGGGTTAACAATGGGGACAAGGGTTAACAGTGGGGGTGAGAGTTGTCAGTAGGGACAAGGGTTAACAGTGGGGGTGAGAGTTGTCAGTAGGGACAAGAGTTAACAGCGGGGGCAAGGGTTAACAATGGGGGCAAGAGTTGTGTCAGTAGGGGCAAGAGTTAATGGCAGGGGCAAGAGTCGTATCACCAGGGACAAGGGTTAACGGCAGGGACGGGGCTTGTCAGTAGGGGTGAGAGTTGTCAGTAGGAACCAGAGTTAACAGCAGGGGCCAGGGTTGTCAGTAGGGCCAAGGGTTAACGGCAGGGCCCAAGCTTAATGGTGAGGACAAGGGCTATCAGTAGGGCCAAGAGCCATCAGTAGGGCCCAGAGTTAACGGCAGGGACGAGGGTTCTCAGTAGGGCCCAGAGTTAACGGCAGGAGTAAGAGCTGTCAGTAGGGACCAGAGTTAACGGCAGGGATGGGGGGGACACCGGGGGGGAGGGGGGGATGCCCGCAGCCGGGGGGGGGCGGGGCAGGGCTCACCGGCTCTGCATCTTGCCCTTGAGCTTGGCGCTGGGGGGCTGCTCCTTGGGGAGCCCCTCGGGGGAGGGGGCCTCGCTCTGCGCCCGCCGCTGCTGCTCCAGGTTGTATTCCCGCAGCTCCGCCAGCAGCGTCCCTGCGCGGCCGCGACACCCTGAGGTCACCCCCGGCCGCCGCTGACGTCACCCCTCCCCGGGCCCCGCCCCGCCCGGGGTTGGTTGAGGTGGGGGGGAGGGGGGGGGAGGGGGGGTCCTCACCGATCTGGCGGCAGAGGGTGGCCCCCAGGGTGCGGGCCCCGCTCAGCAGCAGGCGCAGGACGGTGTCGCGGGTGGGGGCGTCCCCCCGCGAGAGCTGCAGCAGGACGTTGGCCGCGTCCTCCAGACCCTCCTCCGAGCAGGAGTGGGACGTCAGCACCTTGAGTTGGGGGGGGGGGGACACAGGGACACGCGAGGGTTGGGGACAGGCGGGGGACGTGCCCCACACGCACCACCCACCCCCCCATCCCCCGACCCCCCCCAGGTTGGGGACGCGGCGGGGACTCACCTCGACGGAGAGCTGGAGCTGGCTCTCGGTCAGGCCGGTGGCCGCCATGCGGGGGTCGGGGCTGCCACCCTCGGGGACCTTGGCCGGGGACTTGGAGCTCTTGGCGGGGGCTTGGGGACAAGGAGGGGACGGCGGGGTTGGGGGAGGGGGGGTTGGGGGGGTGAGATGCCACCACGCCCCGGGCTGGCTGCGCCCTCAGGGTGGTCGTGGTCCCCCTCCCCCGGGCACTCGACCGCTCCGTGTCACCTCTCTCCTTGTCCCCGGCCCCATCCTTTGTCCGTGTCACCGTCCCTGTCCCCACCCGTGTCCCCGTCTCCCGTCCCCACCTCCATCCCCACGTCGCCCCGCGTCCCTGTCCCCATCCCCATGTCCCCAACCCCATCCCTGTCCCCATGTCCCCATCCCCTTGTCCCCTTGTCCCCAACCCCATCTCCATGTCCCCACCTCCCTGTCCCCATCCCCTCGTCCCCATGTCCCCCTACGTCCGTCCCCATGTCTCCAGCCCCATCCCCACATCCTCATCCCCGTGTCCCCATCCCTGTCCCCACGTCCCCAACCCCATCTCCATGTCCCCACGTCCCCATATCCCCATCCCCACGTCCCCAACTCCATCCCCACATCCCCGTGTCCCCATGTCCCAATGTCCCCATCCCCATATCCCAATGTCCCCAACCCCATCTCCATGTCCCCAACTCCGTCCCCATGTCCCCAACTCCGTCCCCACGTCCCCAACTCCGTCCCCACGTCCCCACGTCCCCAACTCCATCCCCATGTCCCCAACCCCACGTCCCCATCCCCACATCCCCATGTCCCCAACCCCATCCCCATGTCCCCAACCCTGTCCCCATGTCCCCGTTCCCACGTCCCCAACCCCACGTCCCCAACCCCATCTCCATGTCCTCACGTCCCCAACTCCATCCCCATGTCCCCAACCCCACGTCCCCAACTCCATCCCCATGTCCCCAACCCCACGTCCCCAACCCCGTCCCCACGTCCCCAACCCCAACCCCATCCCCATGTCCCCAACCCCACGTCCCCAACCCTGTCCCCACATCCCCAACCCCATCCCCATGTCCCCAACTCTGTCCCCATGTCCCCGTTCCCACGTCCCCAACCCCATCTCCATGTCCCCACGTCCCCAACTCCATCCCCATGTCCCCAACCCCACGTCCCCAACCCTGTCCCCATATCCCCAACCCTGTCCCCATATCCCCAACCCCGTCCCCATGTCCCCAACCCCATCCCCACGTCCCCAACCCCGTCCCCACATCCCCATGTCCCCACATCCCCAACCCCGTCCCCACGTCCCCATGTCCCCACATCCCCAACCCCGTCCCCACGTCCCCAACCCCAACCCCATCCCCACGTCCCCAACCCCCTCCCCACGTCCCCGTCGTCCCCAGCCACTCACCACCAGCCGTGCCACCGCCGCCGCCTCCGTTCCCGGCGTTGCCGGCCTGGGCCGGGGGACTCGCGGGTGCCACCGCCGCGGTGACGCCGCCGCTGCCGCCGCCGCCCCCCCCTTGCCCCGTGCCCCCCTCGCCCCCTTTGCCCCCCTCAGGGAGGGCGATGGAGATGAGGGACAGGAGCCGCAGCAGCTTCTCCGTCAGGAGCGCGCTCCGGCGGATGACGCCGTGTGACAACATATTCATCAATTGTCCCAAAGGTGACGTTTCTAACCCCAAACCCCCCGTTTCCGGTTCCGGGCCCCCGCTGCCCCCCCCGGTTTTAGCCGAACTTTTCCCTTTCCGGCTGACGTTCATGTTATCCAATTTCACTAAAAGGTCCCAAAAATCGGTGGAAAGGTTGGCGGAAGAGGGGGGGAGGGCTTGGGGAACCCCCCCCGAAGGCGGAGGAGGGGGCGGGGGCGGGGGGGCCGGGGGGGTTTGGGAAGGGGGGGGTGGGCAAGGGCTGCCCCCCGCTGCTTTGGGGGGGCCCCGTTCGGCTTCGCTGGGAGGGTCCCGGCCTCGTTGTTGGGTGAAGTGGCTGGGGAAGACCTGGGGGGGGGGACACACAACAAGAAATCGGGGGGGGGGGGGAAGGTGTTATTGGGGTGCTGGTGACCTTCCCCCCCCCCCCAAACCAGCCCCACAAGTTGGGGGACCCCCAGGTATCGTCTGCCCCCTCCCCGGAGGCTGCAACCACCCCAAGGATGTGCCCCCCCAGTGCCCGGGGGTGGGGGGGTTTGGGGGTGTCCGTCGTCCCCAGCCCCCCCCCCCCCACGCTGGGACCCCAAGTTTGGGGAGGGGACCCCACTTGTCCCCCTCCCCTTGGTTTGGTGTCCCCAAGGGTGGCCCTGGCTCAAGGGGGGTCCCCAGACACCCCACACCGGGCCCCAGTGACCCCCCCAAATCACCCCAGTGCCCCCCAAATCCCCCCCCCCCACTCCCTCGAGGAGCCCCCAGACACCCCATAACTTACCCCAGTGCCCCCCAAATCCCCCCAAACTGCACTGAGGCACCCCCAGACACCCCGTAACATGCCCCGGTGCCCCCCAGTGCCCCCCAAATTCCTCTGAGGAGCCCCCAGACACCCCATAACGTGCCCCGGTGCCCCCCAAATCCCCCCAAACTGCACTGAGGTACCCCCAGACACCCCGTAACATGCCCCCGGTGCCCCCCCAAATCCACGGAGGTGTCCCCAAACACCCCATAACAAGCTCCGAAGTGCCCCATGTGCCCCCCCAAACCCCCCCCCCCCCCTTTCTTCTCCCCCCCGGGCCCCCCCACCTTGGCCAGCTGGATGAGGGTATCGAGGACGTGGCGGCAGACGACGGGGGCGGCCTGGGGATGGATGTGAACGGCGGAACCGGCGGCGGCGGCGTGTTTTTCCGTATGTTTCCGTCCCGGAACGCGTTGGATCTGGAAGATGTTGGTACGACAACCCAAAGCCGCATCCATAGAAACGGAAAGCCAAGAAAGCTGTCCCGAACTCCGAGCTTCGACCCGATGCAATAAATCTAAACCCCGGGATTCGCCCGTCGAGCCGCTCCCCGTCGAGCTACCGCTTCGACCGCTGGTTCGTCGGGGTCTTTCTTCCCCGCCGGGGGGGCCGCGGGGGGCTTCCAGGCAAAGCTCGCTCTCGCTGCTGCGTTGGAGGATGGAGAGGAGGCTGCGGACCACCCAGCCCCGGGTGGGAGCGTGGTAGCAGAGGTTGCGGAGGACGCGGTGGAGGCGGCTGGTGTTGAGTTTGGGCTCGTCGACGAAAAGCAGCACCAAAAGGCACGAAAGAGCTTCGTGATCCAACAACAAACGCCCCCGGAGGCGCAAAAGGCTGTCCACGCTGCTCCCCGAAGGTCTGGAGTTAGAGGTACGGCGGGGGGGGAAATGAGGTGACGTCCCCCCCTCAAAAAGATGCCGGGGTTGAAGGGGGGCACGGGGGACACGACGCCCCCCTGGCGGAGGCCCAGAAGTACCTGCTGTGGCTGCTGCCGCCCCCCATGTGGAAGGTGCCGCCCCGCTGGACGGCCAGGCGCGTGTACTGCACCCCGCGGTTCCCGCTCAGGCGGCTGGTGAAGGCTGCGGGGACAGCGAGGTCAGGGCCCGGGGGGGGCGGGGGGGCGGGGGACCACCCCCCCGAGGGGTCTGGGGAAGGGAGGGGGGCGGGGGGTGGCAGGGTGAGAGGGGAGGTGGGGGGATTGGGGAGGGAATTGGGGGAGAATTAGGGGGTGAGGAGAGGATGAAGGGGGCTGGGAGAGGACTGGGGGTGTCAGGAATGGATAAATGGGGGGCTGGGAGAGGACTGGGGGTGCCGGGAGAGGACTGGGGGGTGCTGGGAGAGGACTGGGGGTGTCAGGAATGGATTAATGGGGTGCCAGGAGAGGACTGGGGGGTGCCGGGAGAGGACTGGGGGTGCCGGGAATGGATAAATGGGGGGCTGGGAGAGGACTGGGGGTGCCGGGAGAGGACTGGGGGGTGCTGGGAGAGGACTGGGGGTGCCGGGAATGGATAAATGGGGGGCTGGGAGAGGACTGGGGGTGCCGGGAATAGATAAATGGGGTGCAGGGAGAGGACTGGGGGGTGCTGGGAGAGGACTGGGGGTGTCAGGAATGGATAAATGGGGGGCTGGGAGAGGACTGGGGGTGCCGGGAGAGGACTGGGGGTGCCGGGAATAGATAAATGGGGTGCAGGGAGAGGACTGGGGGGTGCTGGGAGAGGACTGGGGGTGTCGGGAATGGATAAATGGGGGGCTGGGAGAGGACTGGGGGGTGCTGGGAGAGGACTGGGGGTGTCAGGAATGGATAAATGGGGTGCCGGGAGAGGACTGGGGGGTGCTGGGAGAGGACTGGGGGTGCCGGGAATGGATAAACGGGGTGCTGGGAGAGGATGGGGGTGCCAGGAATGGATAAATGGGGTGCAGGGAGAGGACTGGGGGGTGCTGGGAGAGGACTGGGGGTGTCAGGAATGGATAATTGCGGGGCTGGGAGGGGACTGGGGGGTGCTGGGAGAGGACTGGGGGTGTCACGAATGGATAAATGGGGGGCTAGGAGAGGACTGGGGGTGCCGGGAGAGGACTGGGGGGTGCCGGGAGAGGACTGGGGGTGTCAGGAATGGATAATTGGGGGGCTGGGAGGGGACTGGGGGGTGCTGGGAGAGGACTGGGGGGTGCTGGGAGAGGACTGGGGGTGTCAGGAATGGATAAATGGGGTGCAGGGAGAGGACTGGGGGTGTCGCGAGAGGACTGGGGGTGTCGGGAATGGATAAATGGGGTGCAGGGAGAGGACTGGGGGGTGCAGGGAGAGGACTGGGGGTGCCGGGAATGGATAAATGGGGTGCTGGGAGAGGACTGGGGGGTGCTGGGAGAGGACTGGGGGTGTCAGGAATGGATAAATGGGGTGCTGGGAGAGGACTGGGGGTGTCAGGAATGGATAAATGGGGTGCAGGGAGAGGCCTGGGGGTGCAGGGAGAGGACTGGGGGTGCCGGGAATGGATAAATGGGGTGCAGGGAGAGGCCTGGGGGTGCTGGGAGAGGACTGGGGGTGCCGGGAATGGACAAATGGGGGGCTGGGAGGGGACAAAGGGTGCCAGGAGGGGGTGTCAGGAGAGGATCGGGGGTGCTGGGAGAGGACTTGTGCGCTGGGGCGGGGACAGGAATACGGGGGTTGGGGAAAAGAACACGGGGTTGGGGACAGGAATATGGGTTTGGGGACAAGAATACAAGGGTTGGACAACAAGAATACGGGGTCGGGAGAGATGAATACGGGGTTGGGGACAAGAATATGGGATTGGGGACAAGGATATGGGGGTTGGGAGACAAGAATTTGGGGGTTGGAGACATGAACATGGGGCAGGGGCACAGGAATAAGGGGTTGGAACAGGAATAGGGAGTTGGGGACAAGGATATCGGGGTTGGGGGACAAGTATATGGGGCCTGGAGACAGGAATAGGGGGTTGGTGACAAGGATACGGGGGTTGGGGACAGGAATTTGGGGGTTGGGGACAGGAACATGGGGCTTGGGGACAAGAATTCAGGGGCTGGGGACAGGAATAGGGGGTTGGGGACAAAGATACGGGGGTTGGGGACAGGAACATGGGGCAGGGGGACAAGGATATGGGGCTTGGGGGCCAAGAATTTGGGAGCTGGGGGACAGGAACATGGGGCTGGGGGACAAGGATATAGGGCTTGGGGACAAGGATATGGGGGCTGGGGGACAGGAACATGGGGCTTGGGGACAGGAACATGGGGCTTGGGGACAAGGATATAGGGCTTGGGGGACAGGAACATGGGGCTTGGGGGACAGGAACATGGGGCTTGGGGACAAGGATATGGGGCTTGGGGACAAGGATATGGGGCTTGGGGACAAGGATATAGGGCTTGCGGACAAGGATATAGGGCTTGGGGACAGGAACACGGGGGTCGGGGACAGGAACACGGGGGTCGGAGACAGGAACGCGGGGCGAGGTGACGCGCGGGGACAGGGAGGGGACGGTCTCACCGGGGCTGCGGAGGATGGCGGAGAGCGCGGAGGTGCTGGAGTGGCCGAAGAGCCTCTCGTGCATGAGCTGGCGCTGCCGGGCCTCCTGCTCGCGCCGCAGGGCCTGGGCCTCGGCGGCGATGTCGGGGGGCATGACGGCCAGGACGCTGTCCTCCATGTCCTCCAGCACCGAGCGCCGCAGCTCCGAGGGCAGCGTCTGGATGAAGGTCACCGGATCCATGGGGGCGTCCGAGCTCGTCGCCTGCGCCAGCTCCCGCCGCTGCTGCTCCGCTCGCTGCTGCGCCAGCACCTTCGCACAGGCAGCCGCCCCCGCCGCCGCCCCCCCCCCCCCAGGCAACCCGGGTTAGACACGCCCCCCATGGGGCGGGGCACACCCCAGAGGCCGCGCCCGCACAGGCCACGCCCCCAAAAGGCCACACCCACCCACCCCTAAAGCCACCGCCACCCCCCCCCCCCCAAGGTACAGGGCACGAGGGAGTCAAACCCCAGCCTTAAAGAGCACCGAGCCCCGCCCCCCCCAGGCCCCGCCCCCATGCCACGCCCCCCAGTCCCCGCCCCCTCGAGGCCCCGCCCCCGAGGCCCCGCCCCCCCGCCACACCACACCCCCCCAAGGTTCAGGGCATGAGAGGGTTAAACCCCAGCCTTAAAGAGCACCAAGCCCCGCCCCCTTTAGGCCCCGCCCCCTCTAGGCCCCGCCCCCCCCCCGGCGACCCCCACCAGGGCACACCCCCCCGCCCCCCCCCCCCCCGGGTTCAGGGCCTGAGAGGGTTAAACCCCAGCCTGAAGGAGCACCAGGCCCCGCCCCCTTTGGTCAAGCCCCGCCCACCCCGCCACGGCCCCTCCCCCCGGTTCTGGCCCCGCCCCCTCTATGGCCCCGCCCCTATTCAAGCCCCAACCCTTTCCCCCCCGAGGCCACGCCCACTCGGCCACACCCCTTCTAAGCCCCGCCCCAGCACAGGGCACTCCCCCATGGCCCTAGCCCCGCCCCCACATCAGACCCATCCCCTCTAGCCCCGCCCATTTCGAGGCCCCACCCCCCCAGGACACCTCACCCCCCCATAAGCCCCTCCCCGAAGCCCCGCCCCCAGATCAGCCCACTCCCCGGGTAGCCCCGCCCCTCCCCCGAAGCCACGCCCCCGCGTAGACTCCTCCCCCTGTAGCCCCGCCCCTTCCCAATGCCCCGCCCCCCAGGACAACCCACCCCCATAAGCCCCTCCCTGTAGCCCCTCCCCCAGACCACACCCCTCCCCCTGTAGCCCCGCCCCATTCGAGGCTCCGCCCCCAGAACAGACACCCCCCCCACCCCCCCCGCCCCTCATCTGAGGCCACGCCCCTTCCCAATGACCCCCCACAGGACACCCCACCCCCAACAGACCCCTCCCCCTGTAGCCCCGCCCCATTCGAGGCTCCGCCCCCAGACCAGACACCCCCCCCATAACCCCACCCCCCCGCCCCTCATCCGAGGCCACGCCCCTTCCCAATGCCCCGCCCCCAGGACACCTCACCCCCCCATAAGCCCCTCCCCTCCCCGTAGCCCCTCCCCCAGACCAGACCCCTCCACCCTTAGCCCCGCCCCTATCTCGAGCAGGCCCCTCCCCCTGTAGCCCCGCCCCCAGAACAGGCCACGCCCCTTCCCAATGCCCCCGCCCCCATAAGCCCCGCCCCTCGCCGAGGCCCCACCCACCTCCTCCTGGATGGCCGGGGGCAGGGCGGCCAGGAACTCGGGGCTGACCTCGGTCAGGCCGGGGTTGGCCACCACGGGGGGGGCGGGGCTGGGGGCGGGGGGGGCCCGGGCGGGGGGGCGGATCCCCAGCTGGTTCTGCAGCACTTCCCGCCGGATGTCGTCCGGCAGCGCCGCCAGGAACGAGGGGTCCACCCCCTCCGGCAGGCTGATCCCTGGGGGGGGGGGGGGATGACGACACATGTTGGGGACACGCCCGGGGACATGGGGACACCCCCAGACCCCCCAGGTGACACAAGGACCCCCCCCCAGGTGACACGGCGCCACCCCCTTGGGATGCCGGACCCCCTCCGAGCTGTGACACCGGGATGCAAGAGGTGACACGGGGGAACCTGGGGACAAGCCCCCTGGGGAGGGCGATTCCTCGCTTGGGGGGGGGACACTGGGACGCCCGAGGTGACACGGTGCCACCCCCTGGGGGTGTCAAACCCCCTCCCAGCTGTGACACCGGGAAGGGAGAGGTGACACGGGGACAAGCCCTTTGGGGAAGCTGATCTCTGGGCAGGGAACGGGGACGCGGGGACCCCCCAGGTGACACGGAGGTGACACGAGGACCCCCCAGGTGACACAAGGACCCCCCCCCCAGGTGACACGGTGCCACCCCCTTGGGATGCCGGACCCCCTCCGAGCTGTGACACCGGGATGCGAGAGGTGACACGGGGGAACCTGGGGACAAGCCCCCTGGGGGGGGCGATTCCTCGCTTGGGGGGGGGACACTGGGGACACTGGGACCCCCGAGGTGACACGGGGACCCCCCAGGTGACACGGCGCCACCCCCTTGGGATGCCAGACCCCCTCCGAGCTGTGACACCGGGATGCGAGAGGTGACACGGCGGAACCTGGGGACAAGCCCCCTGGGGGGGGCGATTCCTCGCTTGGGGGGGACACGGAGACCCCCCCCAGGTGACACGGGGACCCCCGAGGTGACACAAGGACCCCCCAAGGGACACGGTGCCACCCCCTGGGGGTGTCAAACCCCCTCCCAGCTGTGACACCGGGATGCGAGAGGTGACACGGGGGAACCTGGGGACAAGCCCCCTGGGGAGGGTGATTCCTCGCTTGGGGGGGACGACACTGGGGACACGGGGACGCCTGAGGTGACACAAGGACCCCCCAGGTGACACAAGGACCCCCCAGGTGACACGGTGCCACCCCCTGGGGGGTGTCAAACCCCGCCTCGGGGCTGTGACACCGGGACGCGAGAGGCCGCAGGATGCCGGGGCTGCACCGAGGACGGGGACACGGGATGGAAGTGGGGGGGGGGGGGGTTGGAGGGCGGAGGGGGGGGGTTGTTGGTGACAAAGGTGACGAGGGGAGGTGACAAAGGTGCCACTGACCGGCGAGAGGGTCCTCCTCCTCGCTGCTGGTGGAGGGCAGCGGCTCCTCCAGGATCCCCCGCGAGTCCGCCCCCGAAATGGCGGCCGCCGAATCCCGGGTGGACGAACTCTCCGAGGAAGAGGCCGGTGGGGAGCTGGGGGGGGGGGCGGGAAATGACGTCAAAACACCCGGGTGACATCAGCAAGGGGGGGGGGCGGGGGGGTGACGACACCCGGCAGGGGGGCACCCCCAAACCGTCACACCCCCCCCCCCCCCCCCCGCCTTATTTCGGGTACGAGGGAGGGGAAGGCGACGATGAGGATGGAGTTGGGGGGGGGAAGGCTCTTACCTATCGTCGGGGGGGGGCTGAGCGGCGTCGGGGGGGGCCGGGGGAGGCCCCTGGGGGGTGCCGGGAGGGTTTTGGGGGGCTGTTGAGGAGGAGGAAGAGGAGGAGGAGGAGGAGGAGGAGGAGGAAGGGGCCCCCCCGGCTCCGCTTTCTTCCAAGGGGCAAGAAGCCAAACTGGAGGTGTCCATGGGGGAACCTTCCAGGTGGGGGCCCCCCCCCGGCAGCGCCTCCGAATCTTCCGCGCGCTCCGGGGACAGCGACGCTGGAAGGGGGGGGGGACACACACACGGACACAGAGGATTTAGGACCCCCCCCACAAAGAGAGAAACCCCCCCCCCCAACAAAGTAGGGGGAAAAAAACCCAACCCCCAAATGGAAAATGCCCCAGATTTAGACACCCCCCCGAAATAAAGACACCCCCCCCCCCCGGAATAGAGAAACACCCCCCCCAAATAGACACACCCCCCCCCCAAAAAATAGAGAAACCCCCCCAAATAAACCCCCCAATAAAGAAAAACCCCCGAATCGAGATATGTCCCCAAAACAGAGACCCCCCCCCCAAAAATAGACACCCCCCCAAAATAAACCCCCCAATAAAGAAAAACCCCCGAATCGAGATACGTCCCCAAAACAGAGAACCCCCCCCCAAAAATAGAGACCCCCCCCAAAATAAACCCCCCAATAAAGAAAAACCCCCCAAATTAGAGACCCCCCAAAATAAACCCCCCAATAAAGAAAAGCCCCCAAAAATAAAGACCCCCCCAAAATAAACCCCCCAATAAAGAAAAACCCCCCAAATTAGAGACCCCCCCCAAAATAAACCCCCAATAAAGAAAAGCCCCCAAAAATAGACCCCCCCAAAATAAACCCCCCAATAAAGAAAAACCCCCAAAATAGACCCCCCCAAAATAGAGACCCCCCAAAAATAAAAACCCCCAAAATAGAGACACCCCCCCAAAAATACAGAACCCCCCCAAAAATAAACCCCCAAAACAGAGACACCCCCCCAAAAATACAGAACCCCCCCAAAAATAGAGCCAAACCCCTAAAATATAGACCCCCCCCAAAAAATACAGACCCCCCCCAATAGAGAAACCCCCCCCCACAACAGAGCGCCCCCCCCCCAAAAATAGAGCCCTCCCCGAAATTAGAGAAACGCCCCCCCCCCGCCAAAATAGAGAACAACCCCCTAAATTGAGAGCCCCCCCCAAGCAGAGACACCATCACACCCCCCCCCCTTAAAATTGGGCCCCCCCCCCAAAAAATAGGCCCCCCCCCCTCCCCGAGGACTCACTGATGGTGGGGGCGGGCGACAGCTCCATTTGGGTGGCTTCAGCGTCCAGGGGGGGTCGTCCGGGTCCTGCCCCCCCTCCGCCGCTTCCCCCCCCGCCTTCTTCGTTTTCGGGGGGCTGGGGGGGGCGGGCGGGAATTTGGGGGGCCCCTCCCGGGGGGGGTTCGGGGGGGGTCGGCGTCGGTTCCAACATCACCAAGGTCCGGTGGGGGGCGGGAGGGGGGGGCTCTCCCGGCGTCCCGCTGGGTTCTGGGGCGAGGGGGGGGGCCGGGGGGGGGGGGGACGACACAGGGATCAACATCGCTGGGGGGGGGGACACACACACACACCCCCCCGCCCAGGAATCCCAACCCCCCCACAAAGCCCCCCACCCCCCCCAAAAAACCAAACATTCCCCCCCCCGCCCCCAAACTGGGCATACTGGTTATACTGGGAGGGAGGGAGAGGGGGGGGGGGATGCTGGGGACCCCCCCGTTTCATCACACCCCCCCCCCGAGAGCACCCAACCCCCCCTAAAAACCCCAACCCCCCCCTTTAATCCCTCCCCTAAAAACCCCAACCCCCCCCTTTAATCACCCCCCCCACCCCCCCCCCCAAAAAAAACCATTTCCCCCCCCCAAACTGGGCGTACTGGTTATACTGGGGGGGGGGGATGCTGGGGACCCCCCCCACTTGCGCAGCCCCCCCCCCCAGGTAACCCGACCCCCCCTAAAAACCCCCAACCCCCCCCTTTAATCACCCCCTCACCACCTCCCCGCCCTGCAAACTCCCCATTTCCCCCCCTAAACTGGGCATACTGGTTATACTGGGCATACTGGGAGGGGTGGGGGGGGGGGATGCTGGGGACCCCCCCACTCGTGCAGCCCCCCCCCCAGGTAACCCGACCCCCCCTAAAAACCCCCAACCCCCCCCTTTAATCACCCCCTCACCACCTCCCCGCCCTGCAAACTCCCCATTTCCCCCCCCAGACTGGGCATACTGGTTATACTGGGCATACTGGGAGGGGGGGGGGGGGGATGCTGGGGACCCCCCCCACTCGCGCAGCCCCCCCCCCCAGGTAACCCGACCCCCCCTAAAAACCCCCAACCCCCCCCTTTAATCATTCCCTCACCACCTCCCCGCCCTGAAATCCCCTGATTTCCCCCCCCAAACTGGGCATACTGGTTATACTGGGGGGGAAAGGGGGGTGGGGGGGGGATGCCGGGGGCCCCCCCCCGGCCCCCCCCCCCGGCGGCGGCGCGCGCCCCGCGAGGAAGACAGTAGACTGTACAGTTATCTCCGTAGGGGGGTGGGACCCTCCAACTATACAATCTACTACCTCAGCCCGCGGGGTGCCAAGGTCAAGGGCAAAAGGGGGGGGGGGATTTTTATGGGGGGGGGGGGGGGGGCACCCCGAAATTTAACGGGGGGGTGGGGTGGGGGTGGTGGGGGTGTTTCTTACCTGGGGGGGGGACGGCGGCGGCCTTGGAGGCGTCCTGCGGGAGAAGGGAGGGGGTGAGCGGGGGGGGAGGAGGAGGAGGGGGGGGGTGTCCCTCGTCGTGCCCCCCCAAAAAATGGGGTTGGGGGGGGCGGAGGGGGGGCGCTGAGGGTTTCTGGGGGGATTTTGGGGGGTTTTGGGGGGGGCTGAGGGGATTTTGGGGGGGTCGGGGGGAGTTTGGGGGCAGGGGCTGAGGGTTTCTGGGGGGATTTTGGGGGGGTTTGGGGGGTTTTGGAGGGATTCGGGGGGGGCTGAGGGGATTTTGGGGGGGTCGGGGGGAGTTTGGGGGCAGGGGCTGAGGGTTTCTGGGGGGATTTTGGGGGGGTTTGGGGGGTTTCGGGGGGGCTGAGGGGATTTTGGGGGGGTCGGGGGGGTTTGGAGGCGGGGGCTGAGGGTTTCTGGGGGGATTTTGGGGGGGTTGGGGGGGGCTGAGGGTTTTTTGGGGGGGTGGGGGATTTTGGGGGGGGGGCGTTGAGGGGGTTTTTGAGGGGTGGAGGGTTTTTTGGGGGGAGCCGAAAGGATTTTGGGGACACGGAGGTGGTTTTTCGGGGGGTGGAGGGTGTTTTTGGGGGGATTTAAGAGGATTTGGGGGGGGGAATTTGGGATTTTGGGGGGGGAATTTGGGATTTTTGGGGGGAAGTTTTGGGGACATTGGGGGGATTTGGGGGGGGGATTGGTCATTTTGGGGGCACGGATGGGAGTTTTGGGGGGAGGGAGGGAATTTGTGGGGGGTAGAGAATTTTTTTTGGGGGGGGAGAGGATTTTGGGGGGGGCTTTGAGATATTTTTGGGGGGTTTTGAGGGATTTTGGAGGAATCGAGGGGATTTTTGTGGAGATCGAGGGGATTTTGAGCGGGTCGAAGGGATTTTGGGGGGGGTGGAGGGTTTTGGGGGGGTTAGGGGGATTTTTGGGGGGATTCGAGGGAATTTTGAGGGGGGATTTGGGGATTTTTGGGGGGATTCGAGGGAATTTTGGGGGGGGATTTGGGGATTTTTGGGGGGATTCGAGGGAATTTTTGGGGGGAAGTTTTGGGGAGGTTGAGGGGATTTTGGGGGGGGGATTTGGCGATTTTTGGGGGGTGGATGGGAGTTTTGGGGGGACGGCGGGAATTTTGGGGGGGGGAGAGAATTTTGGAGGGGGGGCGGGGAGGGGGTTGTGGGTTTTTTGGGGAGAATCAAGGGGATTTGGGGGAGGAATCGAAGGGATTTTTGTGGAGAGGGAGAGGATTCTTGAGGGGGTCGAAGGGATTTTAGGGGGGGTGGAGGATTTTGGGGGGAGTGGAGGGAATCTGGGGGGGGGGAGGGGGTTGGGGGGATTTTTGGGGTGCCCCTCACCTGGGTGTCGGGTCCCTCCTTGTCCTCGGGGCCGCGGTCGGGGCCTTTGGCTTCGTCCTCGGCCGCCTGGCGCCGGCGTTTCTCCCGGCGCTCGTCCAGCTCCTCGTCCCGCAGCGCCTCCAGCCGGGCCAGGATCGGCACCTTCACCACTGCCGGGGGGGGGACACACGGTCAGAGGGGACACTGGGGACACCCAGGGGCGTGGGGACACTGGGGGGACACTGGGGGGACATCAAGAGCCCCAGCTGTTGGCACTGGAGGGGTCCCCAAACGGGTGGTGGCAGCACTGCGGGCAGGGGAGAGGTGGTGATGGTGGGTCCTGGGGACACTGGGGGGACACTGGGGGAACACGGGGGGGACACGGGGGGATGCTGGGGACATCCAAGGGTGTGGTGACATTGGGGGGACATCAAGAGCCCCAGCTGTTGGCACTGGAGGGGTCCCCAAACGGGTGGTGGCAGCACTGGGGGCAGGGGAGAGGTGGTGATGGTGGGTCCTGGGGACACTGGGGGGACACTGGGGGACGTTGGGGACATCCAAGGGTGTGGTGACATTGGGGGGACACTGGGGGGACATCAGGAGCCCCAGCTGTTGGCACTGGAGGGGTCCCCAAACGGGTGGTGGCAGCACTGGGGGCAGGGGAGAGGGGGTGATGGTGGGTTGGGGGGGTGCTGGGGACGTTGGGGGGGTGCTGGGGACACACTGGGGGACCCGGGGGGGACGCGGGGGGGACAGCGGGGCGGGGCGGCTCACCCGAGACGCAGTCGTGCATGCTCTCGGCGTCCAGCACCTTGCACTCCTCGGTCCAGCGCGTCAGGGCAGTGGGGATACTGGAGAGGGTCCCTGCAGGAGGCGGGGGGGGGGACCGGAGTGAACCCGGGGGGGAGTGGTCTCCGCTAGGCCACGCCCCCATTGGGCGAGGCCACGCCCCCTATCTCAGCCTCAGCCCACCCTTCCCCACCTCGGGGTCAGCCAAGCCCCGCCCCCTTCTCAGACCACGCCCCCTTTCTCAGACCACGCCCCCCCCTTCCCCACCAGGCCCCGCCCCCTTCCCGCCAGCCCCATCCGCTTGGCTGGGCTCTCCCCACTTCCTCAGGCCCCGCCCCCTTTTGTGACCACGCCCCCTTCCCAGGCCACGCCCCTTTCACTCAAGCTCCTCCCCCCCAGCTCTCTCCCTTTCATCCATTGGACAACGCCCATTTTCTCCCAGGCCCCGCCCACTTAGACCACGCCCCATCCTCCAGGCCACACCCCCCTCCCTCCAGGCTCCTCCCCCTCCCTCCAGGCCACGCCCCCCTCCCTCCAGGCCCCTCCCCCTCCCTCCAGCCCCATCCACGTGGCTGGCGGGGGGGGGGAGGGGTGTGTCTCCCCACTTTCTCACAGGCCCCGCCCCCCTCCGGTCCCACCCCTTCCGGCCCCACCCTCTTAGGCCACACCCCCACCCTCCAGGCTCCTCCCCCTCTCTCCAAGCTCCTCCCCCTCCCTCCAGCCCCATCCACTTGGCTTGGGGGGGGGGGTGTGTGTGTGTGTGTGTGTCTCTCCCCACTTTCTCACAGGCCACGCCCCCTCCGACCCCACCCTCTTAGACCACGCCCCCCCTCCCTCCAGGCCACGCCCCCCCCCTCCAGCCTCCTCTCTCTTTGCCCCTCTCTCCCTGCAGACACTGGGTTTGGGGGGGGTCCCCCCACCCCGCGATTTTCTCCCCCTCCTCCTTCCCCCCCCCCCCTCCCCGGGCCAGGCCCCGCCCCCACTCGCCTGCCTGGCTGCCGGCGCTGCCCTGCTCGTGGAAGAAGTCGTCGAGGAGCTCGTCGTCGGAGCGGGCGATGATGTGGACGTCCTCGTTGCCCACCAGCAGGCGAGCCCGGCCCCGGCTCTGCAGGGGCAGGCTGCTGCTCAGCTGCAGGATGTCGGCCGCCGCCGAGGGGCCCAGCAGCCTGTGGGGGAGGCGGGGGGTGGGGGGGTTGCTCCGTTAGTGGGGACAGGGATGGGGGGACGCCGGGGAGGAGGGGGACGCCGGGGAGGAGGGGGGACCTCGAGGAAGAGGGGAGACCCCAAGGAGGAGGGGGGACACAGGGAGCAGGGAGGAGGGGGACGCTGGGGGGGACACCAGGGAGGACAGGGGGCAGCAGGGGGACACCAAGGAGGAGGGGGACAGGGATGGGGGACACGGGGACTGGCAGGGAGGGGGGACACCAAGGAGGAGGGGGGGACACCAAGGAGGAGGGGGGGGACACCAAGGAGGAGGGGGGGGACATGGGGGACACTGGAGAGGGGACCCCAGGGAGGAGAGGGAAAATGGGGGATACTGGGGGGGGGGGGGAGGGGACAGGCAGGGAGAGGGGACACCAGGGAGGACAAGGGGACACCGAGGAGGGAGGGGGGACAAGGACGGGGGACACCGGGGGGACCCCAGAGAGGAGGGGTCCTGGGGGGGGGGCCTCAAGGGCTGAGTTAGGGGATGATGGGGCACATCAGAGGACGATGGAACGCACTGGGGGACGATGGGGATATGGGGGGTCCCGGGGGTGGGATATGGGGGGTCCCAGGGGGGGATATGGGGGTCTCGGGAGGGTCCGGGGGGGTCACAGAGGGGGCTGGGGGGGGTCCTAGAAGAATTTGGGGGGACCCAAGGAGGGGTCCTCAAGGACTGAGTTAGGGGGATGCTCAGGTACGTCGGAGGATGATGGAACATGCTGGGAGACGATAAGGATATGGGGGGTCCTGGGGGGGGACTTGGGGGTCCCGGGGGGGTCTGGGGGGTCTCGGAGTGGTCTGGGGGGGCCCTAGGGCGGTTTAGGGGGGGCCTGGGGGTGGGCCTCAAGGGCTGAGTTAGGGGACGCTCGGGTACGTTGGAGGATGATGGAACACGCTGGGGGACGATGGGGATTCGGGGGGTCCTGAGGGGGATTTGTGGGGTCCCAGGGGGGTCTGAGGGGTCAAGGGGGGGGTCTGGGGGGGGTCCTAGGGGAATTTGGGGGGGCCTAGGGGGGACCCTCAAGGGCTGAGTTAGGGGACGCTCGGGTACGTCGGAGGATGATGGAACACGCTGGGGGATGATGGGGATTCGGGGGGTCCTGGGGGGGATTTGGGGGTCCTGAGGGGGTCTGGTGGGTCGAGAGGGGGTCTGCGGGGGGGGGTCCTAGGGGAATTTGGGGGGGCCCCAGGGAGGTCCTCAAGGGCTGAGTTAGGGGACGCTCGGGTACGTCGGAGGATGATGGAACACGCTGGGGGACGATGGGGATTCGGGGGGTCCTGAGGGGGATTTGTGGGGTCCCAGGGGGGTCTGAGGGGTCAAGGGGGGGTCTGGGGGGGGTCCTAGGGGAATTTGGGGGGGCGTAGGGGGGGTCCTCAAGGGCTGAGTTAGGGGACGCTCGGGTACGTCGGAGGATGACGGAACACGCTGGGGGACGATGGGGATTCGGGGGGTCCTGAGGGGGATTTGTGGGGTCCCAGGGGGGTCTGAGGGGTCAAGGGGGGGTCTGGGGGGGTCCTAGGGGAATTTGGGGGGGCCCTAGGGGGGGCCCTCAAGGGCTGAGTTACGGGATGCTCGGGTACGTCGGAGGATGACGGAACACGCTGGGGGACGATGGGGATTCGGGGGGTCCTGAGGGGGATTTGTGGGGTCCCAGGGGGGTCTGAGGGGTCAAGGGGGGGTCTGGGGGGGTCCTAGGGGAATTTGGGGGGGCCCTAGGGGGGGCCCTCAAGGGCTGAGTTACGGGATGCTCGGGTACGTCGGAGGATGACGGAACAC
>NW_027436232.1:0-25379 GCF_964199755.1 Larus michahellis | reverse complement strand
ATATTTGGTGACCCGGCTCGGGGCGGGGGGGGGAAGGGGGGGGTGGTTACTCACCGCTGGAGGATGAGGGGGGGGTTGGGCTGGCGAGCGCCGGGGTAGTGGACGTGGATGGTGTGGCCGGCGTTGGCGGTGAGCTGGCGCAGGGTGCGTTGGCTGCGGCCCAGGCCCTGGGCCAGGCGGGTGGTGGCCGTCCCCGTCCCCAAGGCCAGCGCCCCGTGGTCGGCGTGACGCACCAGCAGCGGGTGGCTGGCGGGAATGTTCCCCGGGGAGGGGGGGATGTCGGCTGCGAGGGAGAAAGAAAAATGGGGGGGGGTCCTCAAACTTCCTCAACACCCCCCCCGGGAATGGGGCGGGGAAAGGTGACAAAGCGGGGTGTCGGGAGGTGACAGAGTGGGTGGCAGGGGGCGGATCCCACCCTGACCCCCCCCCCCCCAAGGCCATGGGGAGGCAGAAGTGGGGTGCTGGGGGGGTCAACCCCACTGTGTCCCCCCCCCCAAGTCCATGAGGAGATAAAAATGGGGTGCTGGGGGGTGACCCCCTTCTTAACCCCCCCCTTCAAGGCCATGGGGAGGTGACAAAGTGGGTGGCAGGGGGCGGACCCCACCCTGACCCCCCCCCAAGGCCATGGGGAGGCAGAAGTGGGGTGCTGGGGGGGTCAACCCCACTGTGTCCCCCCCCCAAGTCCATGAGGAGATAAAAATGGGGTGCTGGGGGGTGACCCCCTTCTTAACCCCCCCCTTCAAGGCCATGGGGAGGTGACAAAGTGGGTGGCAGGGGGCGGATCCCACCCTGACCCCCCCCCAAGGCCATGAGGAGGCAGAAGTGGGGTGCTGGGGGGGGTCAACCCCACTTTGTGTCCCCCCCCCAAGGCCATAGGGAGATAAAATTGGGGTGTGGGGGGGGTGACCCTCTTTTTAAGCCTCCGCTCAAGGCCATGGGGAGGTGACAAAGTGGGTGGCAGGGGGCGGACCCCACCCTGACCCCCCCCCCAAGGCCATGGGGAGGCAGAAGTGGGGTGCTGGGGGGGGTCAACCCCACTGTGTCCCCCCCCGCCAAGGCCATGGGGAGATAAAAATGGGGTGCTGGGGGGTGACCCCCTTCTTAACCCCCCCTTCAAGGCCATGGGGAGGTGACAAAGTGGGTGACAGGGGGCGGATCCCACCCTGACCCCCCCCCAGGGCCATGGGGAGGCAGAAGTGGGGTGCTGGGGGGGTCAACCCCACTGTGTCCCCCCCCCCAAGGCCATGAGGAGATAAAATTAGGGTGCTGGGGGGTGACCCTCTTTTTAACACCCCCCAAGACCCCTCGGGAGGTGACAAAGTGGGTGGCAGGGGGCGGACCCCACCCTGACCCCCCCCCCCAAGGCCATGGGGAGGCAGAAGTGGGGTGCTGGGGGGGTCAACTCCATTGTGTCCCCCCCCCCAAGGCCATGAGGAGATAAAATTAGGGTGCTGGGGGGTGACCCTCTTTTTAACACCCCCCAAGACCCCTCGGGAGGTGACAAAGTGGGTGGCAGGGGGCGGACCCCACCCTGACCCCCCCCCAAGGCCATGGGGAGGCAGAAGTGGGGTGCTGGGGGGGGTCAACCCCACTGTGTCTCCCCCCCCAAGGCCATGGGGAGATAAAATTAGGGTGCTGGGGGGTGACCCTCTTTTTAACACCCCCCAAGACCCCTCGGGAGGTGACAAAGTGGGTGGCAGGGGGCGGATCCCACCCTGACCCCCCCCCCAAGGCCATGGGGAGGCAGAAGTGGGGTGCTGGGGGGGGTCAACCCCACTGTGTCCCCCCCCGCCAAGGCCATGGGGAGATAAAAATGGGGTGCTGGGGGGTGACCCCCTTCTTAACCCCCCCGTTCAAGGCCATGGGGAGGTGACAGAGTGGGTGGCAGGGGGCGGATCCCACCCTGACCCCCCCCAAGGCCATGGGGAGGCAGAAGTGGGGTGCTGGGGGGGTCAACCCCACTGTGTCCCCCCCCAAGGCCATAGGGAGATAAAATTGGGGTGCTGGGGGGGTGACCCCCTTCTTAACCCCCCCCTTCAAGGCCATGGGGAGGTGACAAAGTGGGTGGCAGGGGGCGGACCCCACCCTGACCCCCCCCCCAAGGCCATGGGGAGGCAGAAGTGGGGTGCTGGGGGGGTCAACCCCACTTTGTGTCCCCCCCCCCCAGCCCACCGAGAGACAACACCCCCCCCGCCTCCACCCCGTGGGGCGACGGGGCAGCCCCGTGGCCCCCCTAAAACCGCCGTTTCTCCCCCTTTTTTTGCCATCCCGGCCCTTCCCAGTCCCTCCCAGCGCCCCCCAGTCCCTCCCAGTGCCCCCCAGTCCGTACTGGGGCTGGAGAACATGTTGTCGAACTCGATGATGAGGTCGTCGTCGCGGTCGAAGCGCTCGAAGCGGACGAGGGGGGAGGCGTTCATGTCGGGGTAATCTTCGTCCAGCTCCATCTCCGACCCGTCGTCGTCGTCCTCCTCTTCCTCCCCCTCCTCCCCTTCCTCGTCATCCTGGGCGGGGGGGGGGGGGGGTCAGCGGGCACCCTGAGCCCAAACTGGGGCACCCTGAGCCCAAACTGGGGGAATCTAAACCCAAACTGGGGGCACCCTGACCCCAAATGACACCCCCTGAGCCCAAACTGGGGCACCCTGAGCCCAAACTGGGGGAATCTAAACCCAAACTGGGGGCACCCTGACCCCAAATGACACCCCCTGAGCCCAAACTGGGGCACCCTAACCCAAACTGGGGGAATCTAAACCCAAACTGGGGGCGCCCTGACCCCAAATGACACCCCCTGAGCCCAAAACGGGGCATCCTGACCCAAACTGGGTGACTCGACCCAAACTGGGGGCACCCTGACCCAAACTGGGGGAATCTAAACCCAAACTGGGTGCACCCTAACCCCAAACTGGGGGCACCCTGACCCCAAACTGGGCCACCCCGAGCCCAAACTAGGGGCACCCTGAGCCCAAATGACACCCCCTGAGCCCAAACTGGGGCACCCTGCCCCCAAACTGGGGGAATATAAACCCAAACTGGGGGAATCTAAACCCAAACTGGGGGCACCGTTACACCCTGACGGCGAGGATCCGGGTGTCCCTGGGCTGGGGGTGGGTGGGGGGCACCCAATTCTCCCACCTGATCGTCCTCGTCTTCCTCCTCCTCCTCCTCCTCCTCGTCCTGGCTGTCGTCTTCGTCCTCGTTGCTGCCGCTGCTGTCTTCCTCCTGCGTGTGCTCCTCCTCGTCCTCGGGGTCCAGGATATTCATGGAATCTTGAAGGTCGGGGGAGGGGAGGATGAGCGACATCTCGGCAGCCCCCAAAACCCCCTGAAATCTTGTCGTTGTGTCCCCCCCCCGGCGTCCCCCCCCCTCCGGCGCCCCGCTCACCCTCTCGGTTGGCCTGCAGCGTGGAGGCCTGGCTGAGGTTGGAGGGCGCTTCGTCCATCAGCACGTCCTCCTGCGACTCGTCCTCCCCCGAGCGGCTCACTTAGGAGTTTTTTTGGGAAGGGGGGGGCGGGGAATGGAGGAATCACCGTTAAGGGGTGCAGGGGGGGCACCCGGATACGGGGGGGGGGGTGACCGATAGCCGAGGGGCCGAGTTTCTCACCGATGATGGTGCTGTTGCCGGCGGCGCCGTCTCTCTCCAGCAGCTCGTCAATGAGATCCTCCAGCTCGTTTTCCACCTTGGGCGGGGGGGGGACACACACGTTAGAGGGTGCTGGGGGGGGGACACACGACACACGACACGGGACCCCCCCCTCACCTGCATCTCCTGGGTGCTGAGCCCCTCGGGCTGGCCGGCCAGCACCACCGTGTCACCCTCGGCTTCCCCGTCCATGTCACCGTCGGCCGCCTCCGCCTGCGCCGCCTCCGCGTCCTCCTCGGGGGGCTCGGGGTCCCCGGGGTCCCCTTTTTTTTATTTTCGGGGTGGGGGGGGGGAAGGGGATGGGACAAAGAAGCGGGGGGTCAGGGTGACAAGCAGGACCCCTCCCACCCCCCTCCCGGGGATGGCCAGGAGGAGGGGACAGGGAGGGACGTGGGGACACGGGGGACCCCGAGCCCCTGATGGGGGACTGGGAAGCGGGGGGGGGGACGAGAAGGGAGATTGCCGGGGGGGGGGGAATTGGGGGGCAGGAGAGATGGGGGGGGGAAGGAGATGGGGGGAACAGGGAAGATATGGGGGGGACACCAGAGAGATGGGGAGGGACAGGAGAGAAATGGAGGGGGCACGGAAGAGAGATGGGGGGGGGGACGGAAGAGATGGGGGGGACAGGAGAGAAATGGGGGGGACACACACCAGAGATGGGGGGACAGGAGAGATTGGGGGGGGGGACAGGAGAGAAATGGGGGGGGACACCAGAGATGGGGGAACAGGAGAGAAATGGGGGGGGGGACGACACCAGGGATGGGGGAGGGACAGGAGAGATGGGGGGGGGAATGGAAGAGAGATGGGGGGGGAACACCAGAGATGGGGGGGACACCAGAGATGGGGGGGACACCAGAGATGGGGGGGGACACCAGAGATGGGGGGGGACACCAGAGATGGGGGGGGACAGGAGAGAAATGGAGGGGGGGGGACAGGACAGATGGGGGAACAGGAGAGAAATGGGGGGGGGACACGACACCAGGGATGGGGGAGGGACAGGAGAGATGGGGGGGGGCTGAAAAGAGATGGGGGGGGAATGGAAGAGAAATGGGGGGGGACACCAGAGATGGGGGGGGGGGGGGGGGGACACGACACGGGACACCAGGGATGGTGGGGGGACAGGAGAGAGATGGGGGGGGGACACCAGAGATGGGGGGGGGGGGAACACCAGGGATGGGGGGGGACAGGAGACAGATGGGGGGGGACACCAGAGATGGGTGTCGGGGGGGAACACCAGGGATGGGGGGGGGACGACACCAGGGATGGGGGGGGACAGGAGACAGATGGGGGGGGACACCAGAGATGGGGGTGGGGGGGAACACCAGGGATGGGGGGGGGGGGGGGGACAGGAGACATGCGGGGGGGGGGCACAGACAGGGAAAACTGGGGGGGGACGGGACGACACACAAGCGAAATGGGGGGGCAGAGAGGAGACGGGAGGGCCCCAGGAGGCCAGGGGGGATATGTGGGGGGGGGGGGGGGGGGGGGGTACCTCCGTCGGGGGGGGCGGCGCCGGCGTCGCGGGCCCCCCCGGCGCCCTCGGCCTTGCTCTTGCTGGAGGAGCCCTTGGTGCCGAAGAGGCCGCTGGGCTGGTTGACGATGCGCGAGAGCGTCTCCAGCGGCTTCAGCGCCGCGTTCACCGTGTTCGCCATGTTGGGGCTGCGGGGGGGGGGGGGTGGGTGTGGGGGGGTGGAGGTGGGGGGGGGGACACACACAGAGGGACTGTGGGACCCCAACGGCCAGGAGAACCCCCCATGGCACGCCGAGACCCACCCTGACGCCTCAAGACCCACCACAATTCCTCAAGATCCACCACGACCCTTCAAAACCCCCCCAAGACCCCTCAAGAACCCCCCCAAGACCCCTCAAGACCCCCCCCAAGACCCCTCAAGAACCCCCCCAAGACCCCTCAAGAACCCCCCCAAGATCCATCCCAAGACCTCTCAAGGACCCCCCCAAGATCCCTCAAGACCCCCCCCAAGACCCCTCCCAAGACCCCTCAAGAACCCCCCCAAGATCCCCCCCAAGACCCCTCAAGAACCCCCCCAAGATCCCACCACGACCCCCCAAGACCCATCACAACCCCCCAAGATCCCACCACAGCTCCCCAAGACCCACCACAACCCCCCCAGATCCCCCAAGGTCCTAACACGACCCCCCAAGACCCACCGTGACCCCTCAAGACCCATCACAACCCCCCTGAGATCCCACCACAACCCCTCAAGGCCCATCACAACCCCCCCAAGATCCCACCACAACCCCTCAAGGCCCATCACACCCCCCCCGAGATCCCACCACAACCCCTCAAGACCCATCACAACCCCCCTGAGATCCCACCGCAACCCCCCCGAGATCCCACCGCAACCCCCCCGAGATCCCACCGCAACCCCCCCGAGATCCCGTCACAACCCCCCCGAGATCCCACCGCAACCCCCCCAAGATCCCACCGCAACCCCCCCAAGACCCATCACAACCCCCCCGAGATCCCACCACAACCCCCCCCAGATCCCCCAAGGTCCTACCACGAGCCCCCAAGACCCACCGTGACCCCTCAAGACCCATCACAACCCCCCCAAGATCCCACCGCAACCCCTCAAGGCCCATCACAACCCCCCTGAGATCCCACCACAACCCCTCAAGGCCCATCACAACCCCCCCGAGACCCCACCACAACCCCTCAAGGCCCATCACAACCCCCCCGAGATCCCACCACAACCCCCCCAGATCCCCCAAGGTCCTACCACGAACCCCCAAGACCCACCGTGACCCCTCAAGGCCCATCACAACCCCCCTGAGATCCCACCACAACCCCCCCAAGATCCCTCAAGGTCCCACCACAACCCCCCAAGACCCATCACAACCCCACCGAGATCCCACCACAACCCCACCGAGATCCCACCACAACCCCACCGAGATCCCACCACAACCCCCCAAGACCCCACCACAACCCCCCCAGATCCCCCAAGGTCCTACCACGAGCCCCCAAGACCCACCGTGACCCCTCAAGACCCATCACAACCCCCCCAAGATCCCACCGCAACCCCTCAAGGCCCATCACAACCCCCCTGAGATCCCACCACAACCCCTCAAGGCCCATCACAACCCCCCCGAGACCCCACCACAACCCCTCAAGGCCCATCACAACCCCCCCGAGATCCCACCACAACCCCCCCAGATCCCCCAAGGTCCTACCACGAACCCCCAAGACCCACCGTGACCCCTCAAGGCCCATCACAACCCCCCTGAGATCCCACCACAACCCCCCCAAGATCCCTCAAGGTCCCACCACAACCCCCCAAGACCCATCACAACCCCACCGAGATCCCACCACAACCCCACCGAGATCCCACCACAACCCCACCGAGATCCCACCACAACCCCCCAAGACCCCACCACAACCCCCCAAGATCCCCCAAGGTCCTACCACGAGCCCCCAAGACCCACCGTGACCCCTCAAGACCCATCACAACCCCCCCGAGATCCCACCACAACCCCTCAAGACCCATCACAACCCCCCTGAGATCCCACCACAACCCCTCAAGGCCCATCACAACCCCCCCGAGATCCCACCACAACCCCTCAAGGCCCATCACAACCCTTCTAGGCCCACCAAGACCCTTCAAGACCCCCCAAAACCCGCCCCCCTGACCCCGGTGGGGTTGTACCTGGAGAGGTCGAGGCTGTGGGGGACCCGCGCCAGGTCGTTGACCAAGCCCTTCTTGAGGAAGAGGCGGATGATGTTGTTCATGCCGTTGTGTTGGGTCTTCGTGGCGCTGCTGTAGAAGCTGGAGGTGGAGGGGCAGGACTCCATGATGGTGCTGATGATGCACATGACGGCTTGGAGCCTGCGGTGGAAGGGGACACGGACGCACATGAGGGGACATGTCACACCTTGTGGGGACGTGTCACAGCCCACCCCCACCCCCAGAGGGTCGCGTCACCCCCAAGGAGGAGACATCGAAGATGTGGAGGACGGACAACTCCTGTGGAGCACACGTCAACCCCTGTGGAGGACGTGCCACCCCCACGAGGGACACATCAACCCCGTGGAGGACATCTCAACCTCATTAGGGCCACGTCAACCCCGTGGAGAACATCTCAACCTCACGAGGGACGCGTCACCTGCACGAGGGACACATCACCTCTATGGAGGACATCTCAACCTCATGAGGGACATGTCACCCCCACGAAGGACATGTCACCCCCATGGAGGAACATCTAAACCCCATGGTGGAACACCTCAACGCCACAGAGGACACCTCAATGCCACGGAGGAACAACCTCAGTCCCACGGAAGAACATCTCACCCCTATGTGGGGTACCTCACCCCCATGGAGGACACCTGAACCCCATGGAGGAACATCTCAGCCCTATGCAGGGTACCTCACCCCCATGGAGGACACCTCAACCCCACGAGGAACATCTCAACCCATGAGGAACATCTCAACCCCATGGCGCAATGTCTCAATGCCATGGCAGAACATCTCGACCCCATGGAGGACACCTCAACCCCATGGAGGAACATCTCACCCCTATGTAGGGTACTTCAACCCCACGAAGGAACATCTCAACCCCATGGAGAAACACCTCGACCCCATGGAGGACCAACCTCAACCCCATGGAGGAACGTCTCAGCGCTATGTAGGGTATCTCACCCCCATGGCGGACACCTCAACCCCATGGGGGAACATCTCGACCCCACGGAGGAACATCTCAGTGCTATGTAGGGTATCTCAACCCCATGGAGAAACAACCTTGACCCCGTGGAGGAACACCTCGACCCCACGGAGGACAACTCGACCCCACAACCGCGTGGCCGTGAGGGTGCCGGTGGTGGCCCCGCGTCCCCCACCTGGCGTGTTTCTCGGTGCTCTCGGCCATGGCCAGGGCCCGGCCCAGGGCCGCCTTCACCTCGTTGACCAGTGCCACCTGGGCGTCGGTGCCGCTGCCCGCCGCCGCCAGGCTGGCCAGGAAGAGCCGGGCCAGCGCCGGCGTGTCCTTGTCCTCGGCGTTCTGCGTGTGGGGCAGGAGGTGGTCCAGGACGAAGGCCAACACGCTGCAGTCCTGGGGTTGGGGGGAGGGGGGTGGTCAGACACCCCAAAACACACCCCCCCCACACCCCCAAAATCACCCCGTCCTTGAGGCGTGGGGCCACCAGGGGTTGGGTGACAAAGGGGGACGTGGGGCGCGGTGACAAGGGAGGGATGGGGTGGGACAGGACACCTTAACGCAGGCGGTGATGGGGACCTGGGTGCCGGGGGAACCTTCTGCATGGGGTGACAAGGGGACCCTCGGGGACACTTGGGGACATTGGGGACGCTCAGGACCCCCTGGGGACACCTGAGGGACCCTTGGGGACATGTCCCGGGGGTATCGTCACCTCCTCCATCCCCCTCCACGCACCAGCGCGCCACCCCCAGGACGAAACCCCGAGGACGGGATGGCAGTGACGCCCGTGCACCCCCGCCTCGGGGACCCTTGGGGACCCTCGGGGACACTTGGGGACATTAGGGACCCTCAGGGTGCTTCGGGGACACTTGGGGACATGTTCTGGGGGTACCATCACCTCCTCGACCCCACTCCACGCACCAGCGCGCCACCCCCAGGACGAAACCCCGAGGACGGGATGGCGGTGACGCCCGTGCGCCCCCCACCTCGGGGACACTTGGGGACATTGGGGACCCTCAGGGCCCTTTGGGGACCCTCAGGACCCCCTGGGGACACCTGATGGACCCCTGGTGACAATATCCTGGGGGTATTGTCACCTCCTCGATCCCCCTCCACGCACCAGCGCAACACCCCCAGGACGGGATGGCGGCGATGCACATGTGCCCCCCACCTCGGGGACACTTGGGGACATTGGGGACCCTCAGGGCCCTTCGGGGACACCTGAGGGACCCTTGGGGACATGTCCCGGGGGTATCGTCACCTCCTCCATCCCCCTCCACGCACCAGCGCGACACCCCCAGGAAGAAACCCCAAGGACAGGATGGCGGTGATGCCCGTGCACCCCCGCCTCGGGGACCCTTGGGGACCCTCGGGGACACTTGGGGACATTAGGGACCCTCAGGGTGCTTCGGGGACACTTGGGGACATGTTCTGGGGGTACCATCACCTCCTCGACCCCCCTCCACGCACCAGCGCAACACCCCCAGGATGACACCCCAAGGATAGGAAGGCGGCGACTCCCGTGCGCCCCCCACCTCGGGGATCCTTGGGGACCTTGGGGACCCTCGGGGTCCTCTGGGGACACTTGGGGACCCTCAGGACCCCCTGGGGACACCTGATGGACCCCTGGTGACAATATCCTGGGGGTATTGTCACCTCCTCGATCCCCCTCCACGCACCAGCGCAACACCCCCAGGATGGGATGGCGGCGATGCCCATGTGCCCCCCACCTCGGGGACCCTTGGGGACATTGGGGACCCTCAGGGCCCTTCGGGGACACCTGAGGGGACCCCTGGGGACATGTCCTGGGGGTACCATCACCTCCTCGATCCCCCTCCACGCACCAGCGCGCCACCCCCGGGACGAAACCCCGAGGACGGGATGGCGGCGACGCCCGTGCGCCCCCCGCCTCGGGAACACTTGGGGACATTGGGGACCCTCAGGGCCCTTCGGGGACACTTGGGGACATGTCCTGGGGGTACCATCACCTCCTCGATCCCCCTCCACGCACCAGCGTGCCACCCCCAGGACGAAACCCCGAGGACGGGATGGTGGCGATGCCCGTGCGCCCCCCACCTCAGGGACCCTTGGGGACATTGGGGACCCTCAGGGCCCTTTGGGGACCCCTGGGGACCCTTGGGACCCCCTCGGGACACCTGAGGGACCCCTGGTGACAATGTCCTGGGGGTTTTGTCACCTCCTCAATCCCCCTCCAAGCACCAGCGCAACAGCCCCAGGATGACACCCCGAGGATGGGATGGCGGCGATGCCCGTGTGCCCCCCACCTCGGGGACACTTGGGGACATTGGGGACCCTCAGGGCCCTTTGGGGACCCTCAGGACCCCCTGGGGACACCTGATGGACCCCTGGTGACAATATCCTGGGGGTATCGTCACCTCCTCGATCCCCCTCCACGCACCAGCGCAACACCCCCAGGATGGGATGGCGGCGATGCCCGTGTGCCCCCCACCTCGGGGACACTTGGGGACATTGGGGACCCTCAGGGCCCTTCGGGGACACCTGAGGGACCCTTGGGGACATGGCCTGGGGGTACCATCACCTCCTCGATCCCCCTCCACGCACCAGCGCGCCACCCCCGGGGACGAAACCCCGAGGACGGGATGGCGGCGACGCCCGTGCGCCCCCCGCCTCGGGGGGACCCTTGGGGACCCTGGGGGACAGCGGGGGACCCTGGGGGACGCTCGGGGACGGGGGTGGCCTCGTCACCTCCTTGATGAGCTCGGACTGGCCCACGGTGTAGCTGTAGTTGGCGATGAGGGTGGCGATGCCCACGTAGGAGCGCACCAGCTCGGCCAGCAGGCGCAGGATGGTGGAGGTGGGCATGAGGGGCTTGGTGGCCTTGGCGCGCTGGCGCTCGTCCCCGCGGTCCCCTTCCTTCTCCTTCCGGCCCTCCCGGCCCTCCTCGGGGCTGGCTGCTGCGGGGAGGGGGGGGACAGGGACACGGGGGACACCGTCAGGGGACAGCGTCGGGGCGGGGGGGGTGGGGATGAGGAGGGGACAGGAAAGGGCTCGGGGATGCGGAGGGGGCGGCAGGGGGGTTGGTTGGGGACACGGAGGGGACATCGGGGCTTGGGGACATGGAGGGGACATTGGGGCTAGGAGACATCAGGAGCTTGGGGACACGGAGGGGACATCGGGCGCTTGGGGACAGGGAGGGGGACATGGGGGCTTGGGGACACGGAGGGGACACTGGACTAGGGAACATAGGGGGCTTGGGGACAAGGAGGGGACACTGGGGCTAGGGGACATCAGGGCTTGGGGACACGGAGGGGACATTGGGGGTTGGGGACACAGAGGGGACATCAGGGGGTTGGGGACAGCAGGGGGATTGGGGACACGGAGGGGACATCGGGGCTTGGGGACACGGAGGGGACATTGGGTGCTTGGGGACACGGAGGGGACACTGGGGCTAGGGGACATCAGGGGGTTGGGGACACAGAGGGGACATTGGGTGCTTGGGGACACGGAGGGGACACTGGGGCTAGGGGACATCAGGGGGTTGGGGACACGGAGGGGACACTGGGGCTAGGGGACACGGAGGGGACAGCAGGGGCTTGGGGACAGCAGGGGGGACATTGGGGGCTTGGGGACAGCAGGGGGGACATCGGGGGCTTGGGGACAGCAGGGGGGACACTGGGGCTAGGGGACATCAGGGGGACTGGGGACACGGAGGGGACATCTGGAGCTTGGGGACAGCAGGGGAGACATGGGGGCTTGGGGACAGCAGGGGAGACATGGGGGCTTGGGGACACGGAGGGGACACTGGGGCTAGGGGACATCAGGGGGGTTGGGGACACGGAGGGGACATCGGGGGGTTGGGGACACGGAGGGGACACTGGACTAGGGGACATCGGGGGGTTGGGGACACGGGACATTGGGGCTAGGGGACACAGAGGGGACATTGGGGCTAGGGGACATCAGGGCTTGGGGACACGGAGGGGACATCTGGAGCTTGGGGACAGCAGGGGGGACACTGGGGCTAGGGGACAGCAGGGGGATTGGGGACACGGAGGGGACATCGGGGGGGCTAGGGGACACAGAGGGGACACTGGGGCCAGGGGACATCAGGGGGACTGGGGACACGGAGGGGACATCGGGGCTTGGGGACAGGGAGGGGACATCGGGCGCTTGGGGACAGGGAGGGGACATCGGGCGCTTGGGGACACGGAGGGGACACTGGGGCTAGGGGACAGCAGGGCTTGGGGACACAGAGGGGACACTGGGGCTAGGGGACAGCAGGGGGGTTGGGGACACGGAGGGGACATCGGGGGGGGGGACACACGCCACATGGGGGGGGTTGGGGACAGGGAGGGGACACTGGGGGCCGTTGGGGGCCAGCGTTACCTTCTCCCTGGGGGGTCCCCGAGGGGGGCGTCTCGGCAGCGGCTCCGTCGGCAGCGAACACCTGGGCCTGGGGGACACAGAGGGGGGGGGACATCAGCGCCGGGGGGGGGGGGGACACGCCAGCGCCGGGGGGGCCCCCAAAACCCCCCAACCCCCCCCCCCCAGCCCCCCCCTTCCCCACTTCCCCCCCCCCCCTCCCATCACCCCACGGCGTCCTTTGGAACATCCCCAAACTCCCCCCTTCAGCCCCCCAAACCCCCCCCCCCAGCCCCCTAAGTGCCCCCCAACCCCCCCCCGCCCCCTAAGTGCTCCCTCAGCCCCCCAAAACCCCCCTCAAAATCCCCCCCCGCCCCCTAAATGCCCCCCCCCCAGCCCCCCAAAACCCCTCCCATCACCCCACGGCGTCCTTCAGAATGTCCCCAAACTGCCCCCTCAGCCCCCCAAAATCCCCCCCCCCGAGTCCCCCCAAAATCCCCTCCCGCCCCCTAAGTGCCCCCCCAGCCCCACAAAACCCCCCTCAAAATCCCCCCCCCCAGCCCCCTAAATCCGCCCCCCCCCCCCCCGCCAGCCCCCCAAAACTCATCCCGTCACCCCACGGCGTCCTTAGGAACTGCCCCCTCAGCCCCCCAAAATCTCCCCCCCAAAATCGCCCCCAGCCCCCCAAAAAATCCCCCCCAGCCCCCAGACAACCCCCCCCAGCCCCCCAACTCCCTGCAAAATCCCCCCCCCCAGCCCCCCAAAACCCCTCACATCACCCCACGGCGTCCTTAGGAACGTCCCCAAACTCCCCCTTCAGCCCCCCAAAATCCCCCCCCCCCTCAAGTCCCCCCAAAAATCCCCCCCCCGGCCCCCCAACTCCCCGCAAAATCCCCCCCCAGCCCCCCAAATAACCCCCCCCAGCCCGCCAATCCCCCCCCCATCACCCCCACGGCATCCTTAGGAACGTCCCCAAACTGCCCCTTCAGCCCCTCAAAATCCCGCCCCAACAAGTCCCCCAAAACCCCCCCAAAAATCCCCCCCAGCCCCCCAACTCCCACAAAATCCCCCCCCCGCAATGACACCCCCCCCCAGCCCCCCAAATGCCCCCCCCCCCCATCGCCCTTCTGCATCCTCACAACGTCCCCAAACCTCCCCCTTCCTCAGCCCCCCAAACCCCCACCCCACCCTCCCCAGCCCCCCAAGTCGCCCGTGTGTGGCCCCCCCCGGCCCCCCCCCGGCCCCCCGAGCCCCACGGACGTTGATGGCGAAGCCGGCGGGGGGGTCGAAGTCTGCGGGGGGGCGGGTGAGGCTGCGGTACTGCTGGTACATGTCGTCCCCGATGTCGGAGAGCAGCTGGCTCACCTCGGCCGGCGCCCCGCTCCTGCCGTCCCCTTTGTCACCTGCCGCCGCGGGGGGGGGACACACATATGGACACGGTGAGGGGACACCCCCACACCGCCCAGGGGTCCCTGTCACCTTCTGGGGGGGGGGGGGACACGACACACACGCCCCGAAAATTGCCCCCGGGGCAGGGGGGGAGGGCGGACACGGCCGCGCTCTTGGGGTGCCCTTTGTCACCTCGGGGGCCCCGCATCGCCCCCTGGGGGGGGTGTTTAATTTTTGGGGGGGGGGGTGTTAATTTTTAGGGGGGGTGTGAATTTTTGGGGGGGGGCCCAACCCCCCCTTACCCTCCTGGGGGCACCCCAATCGCCCCCCCCCACGGCGACACCCCACTTCAACCCTCCATTTCTCACCGCCCCACAACTTTCTCCCCCCAAAACTCCCCCCTGGGGGTGGCTGTAACCCCTCGGGGGGTGGGTAATTTTTTGGGGGGGGGTGGTAATTTTTGGGGGGGGGCCCAACCCCCCCTTACCCTCCTGGGGGCACCCCAATTGCCCCCCCCCACGGCGACACCTCACTTCAACCCTCCATTTCTCACCGCCCCACATCTTTCTCCTCCCAAAACTCCCCCTGGGGGTGGCTGTAACCCCTCGGGGGGTGGGTAATTTTTTGGGGGGGGGGTAATTTTTTGGGGGGGGGCCCAACCCCCCCTGTACCCTCCTGGGGGCACCCCAATCGCCCCCCCCCACGGCGACACCCCACTTCAACCCTCCATTTCTCACTGCCCCACATCTTTCTCCCCCCAAAACTCCCCCCTGGGGGTGGCTGTAACCCCTCGGGGGGGGGTGGGGGTAATTTTTGGGGTCCCCCCCCCCCAAAAAAATGGCCCCTACCCTCGTCGGGCGCGTGGTAGGCGGCCAGAGCGTTGAGCATGTCGTAGATGACGTCCTTGATGGGGTCGGGGATGGGGGGCAGCGGGGCCGGCTTGAGGGGCGTCGTCTTCACCAGCTGCACGGCGTTGGGGCCCTTGATGCGCAGGTTCTCGAACTCGTCGTCGGAGGCTGGGGGGCAGCGGGGGGGGGGTCAAGGTTGGGGGTCCTCGGAGATGTGGGGCAGCCCCCCCTAACCCCCCCCCACCCCGGCGTCACCCCACAGAGAGAGCGGGCGGGGGGCGCAGGCGCGTTTCGGGGCTGAGACGGGGGGATCCGCGTGTAGGGGGTAAAGGGACCCCCACCCCGGGACCCATATTTTGGGGGTCGAGGGAGTCCCGCGACCCCCAAGTAGGGGGTAAAGGGAGCCCCGCGACCCCCAAGTTGGGTCACGGCTCCCCGCAGGACTCCCGTTTCTGCCCCACGGCTCCCCCCGGGACGCCCGTTTCTGCCCCACAGCAACCCCCGAGACCCCGTTTGGGACCCACAGCCACCCTCGGGACCCCCATTTCTGCCCCACAGCCACCCCTGAGACCCCGTTTGGGACCCACAGCCACCCTCGGGACCCCCATTTCTGCCCCACAGCCGCCCCCGAGACCCCGTTTGGGACCCACAGCCACCCTCGGGACCCCCATTTCTGCCCCACAGCCACCCCCGAGACCCCGTTTGGGACCCACAGCCACCCTCGGGACCCCCATTTCTGCCCCACAGCCACCCCCGAGACCCCGTTTGGGACCCACAGCCACCCTCGGGACCCCCATTTCTGCCCCACAGCCGCCCCCGAGACCCCGTTTGGGACCTACAGCCACCCTCGGGACCCCCATTTCTGCCCCACAGCCACCCCTGAGATCCCGTTTGGGACCCACAGCCACCCTCGGGACCCCCATTTCTGCCCCACAGCCACCCCTGAGACCCCGTTTGGGACCCACAGCCACCCTCGGGACCCCCATTTCTGCCCCACAGCCGCCCCCGAGACCCCGTTTGGGACCTACAGCCACCCTCGGGACCCCCATTTCTGCCCCACAGCCACCCCCGAGACCCTGTTTGGGACCCACAGCCACCCTTGGGACCCCCATTTCTGCCCCACAGCCACCCCTGAGATCCCGTTTGGGACCCACAGCCACCCTTGGGACCTCCATTTCTGCCCCACAGCAACCCCCGAGACCCCGTTTGGAACCCACAGCCACCCTCGGGACCCCCATTTCTGCCCCACAGCCGCCCCCAAGACCCCGTTTGGGACCTACAGCCACCCTCGGGACCCCCATTTCTGCCCCACAGCAACCCCCGAGACCCCGTTTGGGACCCACAGCCACCCTCGGGACCCCCATTTCTGCCCCACAGCCACCCCCGAGACCCCGTTTGGGACCCACAGCCACCCTCGGGACCCCCATTTCTGCCCCACAGCCGCCCCCAAAACCCCCATTTTGTCACCACAACTCCCCCCAGGACGCCCTTTTCTGCCCCACGACTCCCCCCGGGACGCCCCTTTCTGCCCCACAGCCACCATTGACACCCCATTTAGGACCCACAGCCACCCTTGGGACTCACAGGGACCCCCATTTCTGCCCCACAACCACTCCTGAGACCCCATTTCGTCGCCACAACCCCCCCAAAACCCCCATTTTGTTGCCACGACTGCCCCCGGGACGCCCCTTTCTGCCCCACGACTCCCCCTGGGACGCCTGTTTCTGCCCCACAGCCGCCCCCGAGACCCCGTTTGGGACCCACAGCCACCCTTGGGACCCCCATTTCTGCCCCACAACCACCCCTGAGACCCCATTTCGTCGCCACAACCTGCCCAAAACCCCCACTTTGTTGCCACGACTGCCCCCAGGACTCCCCTTTCTGCCCCACAACTCCCCCCGCGATGCCCGTTTCTGCCCCACAACCACCCCTGAGACCCCATTTCTGCCCCACAACCACCCCGAGACCCCCATTTCTGCCCCACAACCACCCCTGAGACCCCATTTCGTCGCCACGACTCCCCCCGGGACGCCCCTTTCTGCCCCCCGGCTCCCCCCAGGATGCCCCTTTCTGCCCCACAACCACCCCGAGACTCTATTTGGGACCCACAGCCACCCTTGGGACCCCCATTTCTGCCCCACAACCACCCCTGAGACCCCATTTTGTCACCACAACCCCCCCAAAACCCCCATTTTGTTGCCACAACTGCCCCCGGGACTCCCATTTCTGCCCCCCGACTCCCCCCGGGAGGCCCGTTTCTGCCCCCGCCCCGAGCCCCACCGGTGCCGGAGCCGCGGGGGGCGGGCAGGGCGATGCGGATGCAGGCGGTGGCCACCTCGGCGAAGACGCTGGGGCTGCGGCAGGCGGCGGGGCCCAGCACCCGCAGGATGTAGTTGATCTCGCGCGAGCCCAGGCTGCCCGACACCACCCCCGAGGTGGTGCTGCCGGCCCCGCTGGTGGCCGCCGAGCGCACGACCTGGGGACGGGGACAGGGACACCCTCAGAGGGGAGGCGGGGGGGGGACGGATGCGGGACGGTGGGGGGACGCGGGACAGCGAGGGACAGGGGACGGCGGGGGGATGCAGGACAGCATTGGGACATGGGATGACAGGGGACAGCAGGGGACAGGGGGACATGGGAGGACAGGGGACAGCAGGGGGACATGGGACAGCGGGGCACAGCGAGGGACAGGGGACAGCGGGGGGACGGGGGACAGGGGGACACAGGATGACAGGGGACAGCAGGGGGACAGGGGACAGCGGGGCACAGCGAGGGACAGGGGACAGCGGGGGGACATGGGATGGCAGGGGGACAGGGGACAGCAGAGGACAGGGGGACATGGGATGACAGGGGATGGTGGGGGGACACAGGGGGACAGGGGACAGCAGGGCACAGGGAGGGACGGGACAGCGGGGGGACATGGGATGACAGAGGGACAGGGGACAGTGAGGGACAGGGGACAGCAGGGGGACACAGGGGGACACAGGACAGCAAGGGACAGGGGACAGCAGGGGGACATGGGATGACAGGGGGACATGGGATGACAGGGGGACAGGGGACAGCAAGGGGACCCAGGGGGACATGGGACAGCAGAGAACAGTGAGGGACAGGGGACAGGAGGGGGACACAGGGGGACATGGGACAGGAGGGGGACACAGGGGGACATGGGACAGGAGGGGGACACAGGGGGACATGGGACAGGAGGGGGACATGGGATGACAGGGGACAGCGGGGGGACACGGGACAGCGGAGAGCTGCAGGACAGCAAAGGACAGGGGGTGGCGGGGGGACAGGGGGACACGGGATGACAGGGGACAGCGAGGGGACCCGGGATGACAGGGGGACAGGGGACAGCAGAGGACAGGGAGGGACAGGGGACAGTGAGGGACAGTGGGGGACACAGGACAGCGAGGGACAGGAGACAGCGAGGGGACACAGGGGGACATGGGACAGCGGGGAGACGCGGGATGGCGAGGGGACAGGGGGACACGGGGGGACAGGGGACAGCAGGGGACGGCAGAGGACAGGGAGGGACCCTAGGGGACAGCAGGGGGACAGGGGACAGCGGGGGACACGGGGACAGGGGACGGCGGGGGACACAGGGGGACGGCGAGGGACACAGGGGGACATGGGACAGCAGGGGACAGGAGACAGTGGGGGGACACGGGATGATGGGGACAGCGGGGGGACAGGGGACAGCGAGGGGACACAGGACAGAGAGGGGACACAGGACAGCAGGGGACAGGGGACAGCGGGGTGACACGGGGGGACACGGGACAGCAGGGGACAGCGAGGGACAGGAGGGGACACCCCGGGATGGCCCCGGCCCAGAGTGACGGATCCTCCCCAAGAGCGCGGCACCCCCGACCCCGTGTGCCCACTGTCCCCCAGCCCCCCAAGTCCCCCCTCCCCTTACCCCAGCCCCCCAACTCCCCCATCTCCTTGTTCCCCAGCCCCCCAAGTCCCTCACCCTTGTCCCCCGAGCCCCCCACCTCCCCCAGCCCCCCAAGTCCCTCATCCTTGTCCCTGAGCCCCCCACCTCCCCCGTCCCCTTTTCCCCAGCCCCCCAAGTCCCTCACCCTCGTCCCCCGAGCCCCCCAACTCCCCTGTCTCCTTGTTCCCCAGCCCCCCAAGTCCCTCACCCTCGTCCCCCGAGCCCCCCACCTCCCCTGTCTCCTTGTTCCCCAGCCCCCCAACTCCCTCACCCTCGTCCCCCGAGCCCCCCAACTCCCCCGTCTCCTTTTCCCCAGCCCCCCAAGTCCCTCACCCTCGTCCCCTGAGCCCCCCAACTCCCCTATCTCCTTGTTCCCCAGCCCCCCAACTCCCTCATCCTTGTCCCCAGCGCCCCCCAACTCCCCTGTCTCCTTGTTCCCCAGCCCCCCAAGTCCCTCACCCTCGTCCCCCGAGCCCCCCAACTCCCCTATCTCCTTGTTCCCCAGCCCCCCAAGTCCCCGTTCTCCTTGTCCCCCACCTCCCCGTCCCCTTTCCCCCAGCCCCCCAAGTCCCTCACCCTCGTCCCCCGAGCCCCCCACCTCCCCTATCTCCTTGTTCCCCAGCCCCCCAAGTCCCTCATCCTTGTCCCCAGCGCCCCCCAACTCCCCCGTCTCCTTTTCCCCAGCCCCCCAACTCCCTGTTCTCCTTGCCCCCAGCCCCCCAACTCCCCCCTCCCCCTTTTCCCCAGCCCCCCAAGTCCCTCACCCTCGTCCCCTGAGCCCCCCAACTCCCCTATCTCCTTGTTCCCCAGCCCCCCAAGTCCCTCACCCTCGTCCCCTGAGCCCCCCAACTCCCCTATCTCCTTGTTCCCCAGCCCCCCAAGTCCCTGTTCTCCTTGTCCCCCACCTCCCCGTCCCCTTTTCCCCAGCCCCCCAAGTCCCTCACCCTCGTCCCCCGAGCCCCCCAACTCCCCTGTCTCCTTGTTCCCCAGCCCCCCAAGTCCCTCACCCTCGTCCCCTGAGCCCCCAACTCCCCTGTCTCCTTGTTCCCCAGCCCCCCAAGTCCCTCACCCTCGTCCCCCGAGCCCCCCAACTCCTCTGTCTCCTTGTTCCCCAGCCCCCCAAGTCCCTCATCCTTGTCCCTGAGCCCCCCACCTCCCCCGTCCCCTTTTCCCCAGCCCCCAAGTCCCTCACCCTCATCCCCTGAGCCCCCCAACTCCCCTGTCTCCTTGTTCCCCAGCCCCCCAAGTCCCTCACCCTCGTCCCCCGAGCCCCCCAACTCCCTGTCTCCTTGTTCCCCAGCCCCCAAGTCCCTCACCCTCGTCCCCCGAGCCCCCCAACTCCCCTGTCTCCTTGTTCCCCAGCCCCCCAACTCCCTCACCCTCGTCCCCCGAGCCCCCCACCTCCCCTATCTCCTTGTTCCCCAGCCCCCAAGTCCCTCATCCTTGTCCCCAGCGCCCCCCAACTCCCCCGTCTCCTTTTCCCCAGCCCCCCAACTCCCTGTTCTCCTTGCCCCCAGCCCCCAACTCCCCCCTCCCCTTTTCCCCAGCCCCCCAAGTCCCTCACCCTTGTCCCCTGAGCCCCCCAACTCCCCTATCTCCTTGTTCCCCAGCCCCCCAAGTCCCTGTTCTCCTTGTCCCCACCTCCCCGTCCCCTTTCCCCCAGCCCCCAAGTCCCTCACCCTCATCCCCTGAGCCCCCCACCTCCCCTATCTCCTTGTTCCCCAGCCCCCCAACTCCCTCATCCTTGTCCCCAGCGCCCCCCAACTCCCCTGTCTCCTTGTTCCCCAGCCCCCAAGTCCCTCACCCTCGTCCCCCGAGCCCCCCAACTCCCCTGTCTCCTTGTTCCCCAGCCCCCCAAGTCCCTCACCCTCGTCCCCCGAGCCCCCCAACTCCCCTGTCTCCTTGTTCCCCAGCCCCCCAAGTCCATCACCCTCGTCCCCTGAGCCCCCACCTCCCCCAAGTCCCTCATCCTTGTCCCCAGCGCCCCCCAACTCCCCCGTCCCCTTTTCCCCAGCCCCCAACTCCCTCACCCTCGTCCCCCGAGCCCCCCCGCCTCCCCCGTTCTCCTCCTTCCCCTTCCCCGCACCTTCTCCATGGTGTGCCGCAGGGTGCAGGGATCCTCGATGATGTGCCGGAAGAGGAGGGTGACGAGGGGGGTGAAGCCGGTGAAGCCGGAGCTCTGGGTGAGGCCCAGGATGGTGCGGGTGCTGCGCAGCTCGGCGAAGAGCAGGGCGTGCTTGTGCTGGCGGGTGAGGCGCAGGCAGAGGCGCAGGGTGGCGTGCAGGGTGTCGGGGTCCACCGGCACCCCCAACATGCTGACGCAGGCCCGCAGGACGGCGGCACCGCTACTTCCGCCAAACCTCGCACGGGGCTTCCCCCCAATTCCCTCCGGCTCCCCCTTCTTCCGACGAGGAGGAGGGCGGAGGCGGCGGAGGGGCCGGGGAAGAGGAGGAGGAAGAGGAGGAAGGAGCCGGGGAGGAGGAAGAGGAGGGAGCCAAAGGGGTCTCTTCTTCCGGCGCCGGCTCTGGGGCTGCGGGGGATGCGGGGCGGGGGTGAGCCTGGCAACCCCCCCGGGGCCTCTCGGAGGCCACCCCCTCCATGGCCTCCCCCCAGTCCCCCCCCAGGGATCTCCCCCTGTCACCCCGATTCCCGTATCCCCCCCCCCCATCCCCTGGTTCTGGGGGTGCAGGGACATGGGGCAGTCCCCCAACAACCTGTGCCCCCCCCCCCCCCCAGCCTCTCTGACCCCCCCCATCCCCAAATCCTGCCCCCCCCCCCATCCCCTGGTTCTGGGGGTGCAGGGACATGGGGCAGCCCCCCGACAACCTGTGCCCCCCCCCCCATGGCCTCTCTGACCCCCCCCCAAACCCCAAATCCCCCCCCATCCCCTGGTTCTGGGGGTGCAGGGACATGGGGCCGCCCCCCAACAACCTATGCCCCCCCCCGCCTCTCTGACCCCCCCCCCCATGGCTTCTTGGACCCCCCATGGCCCCTCAGACCCCCCCCTTGGCCTCTCTGACCCCCCCCAACCCCAAATCCCCCCCCCAGAATCCCCCTCTATAACCCCGACTCCCATATCCCCCCCCCCACCCCCATCCCCTGGTTCTGGGGGTGCAGGGACATGGGGCAGCCCCCCCAACAACCTGTGCCATCCGTCCCCCCGCCCCCCCCGGCCTCTCTAACCCCCCCCCCCATGGCCCCTCAGACCCCCCCCTTGGCCTCTCTGACCCCCCCCCATCCCCCAAAGTTCCCCCCCCCCAAAGTTCCCCCCCAGCCCCAAATCCCCCCCCACCCCATCTCCTGGTTCTGGGGGTGCACGGACATGGGGCAGCCCCCGAACAACCTGTGCGTCCCCCCCCACCCCATGGCCCCTCAGACCCCCCCCCCCCCAGCCTTTTCCACCCCCTCATCCCCCCCCCACCCAAATCCCCCCCTCCAACCCCCGTATCACCCCCTCTCCCCAAACCTCCATCCCCTCCAAAAGCGGGTGCTCCCCTCCCTGCCATAAAAGACCCCCCCCCACAAAAAAAAAAAAAAATAATTACCGGGGGGGTCGTCCTTGCCCCTTCCCTCCGGCTCCCGCCCCTCCTCGCCGCCCCGTTCCCCTTCGGCGCCCTCTTTGCCCCCCTTTCCCGGGCGGGGGGCGCGCAGCAGCGTCAGCATCACCGGCCGCCTGTTCCCCGTCTCCTCGTTCACCTGGGGTGACAAATCGGGGGGAGCGGGAGGCGGGGGGGGGGGAACGTCACCGTGTGTCGTCGTCGTGGTGTGTCCCCCCCCCCGCCCCCCTCCCGGCCTTGGGGTCCAGTTACCTGCACCATGGTGGTGAACTGGACGGTGTAGCGGCGGCGGCCGGCGGTGAAGCGGACGCTGGTCTCCCCCGCGCGCCAGGCGGCGTCGATGGTGCTGTTGTTGCTGGCGCTGTAGCTGCACCACCGCCCCGAGCGGTCGTCGAACCAGCGCCAGTTGTTCCCAGTCGCCTGCAGATACTGGGAAGGGAAGGAGGGGTGACGAAGAAGTCGGGGGGGGGGGGGGGCGGTCAGCAGGGTGTACCCCCCCCGCCCCGGGGCTACTCGCGTCCCTGCAGCCCCACGGGGGATGGGGCAGCGCGTGGTGGGCCCACGGCCGGGGCACGGCCTGATTGGCACCCAGGACCCCGTATCGTGCGTGTGTGTGTCCCCCCCGCAGGACCCTTTGCCCCCCCCCCCCCCAGAGGACCCCCCGTGTCACCCCAGGACACCCCGTCCCTCCCCCCCCCCACCCAGAGACCCAATGTGTCACCCCAGGCCCCCCCCCACGTCTCCTTCCTAATCCTACCTGTCCCCCCCCCGCCTCCACCCAGGACCCCAGGGGTGCCCCCCCCCCGCCAGGACTCCAAGTGTCCCCCTCCTAACTCCATCCCCCCCCCCCCCCAAGACCCCCACATTCCCCCCCTAGGACCCCCACGTGTCCCCCGCTGACCCCAAGTGTCCCCCTCCTAACCCCATGTTGCCCCCCCAGGACCCTATATGTCCCGCCCCCCCTCCAGGACCCCCATATCCCCCCCAGGACGCCCTTTTCTGCCCCCAGGACCCCCACGTGTCCCCCCCCAGCACCCCAACTGTCCCCCCCAGGACGCCCTGTCGTCCTCCCCCCGCAAGAACCCCAAGTGTCCCCCCCAGGACCCCAAGCGTCACCCGCAGGACGCCCTTTTCCCCGCACCGGGACCCCCATATCTCCCCAAGGCCCCCCCCGTGTCGTCCCCCCCCCAGGACCCCAAGTGTCACCCCCAGGAGTCCATATCCCCCCCCAGGACTCCCAAGTGTCCCCTCCCAGGACACCCTTTCCCCCCCCATCCCCCCCGGATGACCCCAAGCGTGTCCCCCCCCCCAACCCCACCCGTGTCCCTCCATAACCCCATCTATGTCCCCTCAGCACCCCGTATCTCCCCCCCCGCCAGGACCCCGTATCCCCCCCCCCGGCCCCACACCCACCCCAGACACCCACCCCCCCACACACACAAGCCCCCCACGTCCAGTTCCCCCCTGCCCGGCCCCCCCCCGGGCCCCCCCAACCTTGTTCATCTGCGCCCTCCGCTTGGAGGAGACGGCCGTCTTCTCGTAGAAATCGATGAGCAACAAGACGGGGGTGATCCACCTTTTGGGGGGAAAAACCACAGAAATGGGGGCCGGGAGGGGAAGGGGGGGGGGGGGGGGATGTCCCGGCAGGGGGTTGGGGGGCTGCCCCCCCATCCTTACTTGGGGGTCTGCACCTCCTTGTGCTCCTTGGCGGCTTGGAGACAGGGCTGCACCACCTCCAGCAGCTTGATGAGGACGTCCAGGACGCAGCTGGATTCCACCACGCGGGCGCAAGGCAGCTTCAGCTCCTGGGGGGGGGAATGGGGGGGTCAAGGACACCCCAAAAAACTCCTACACCCCCCCCCCCCAAAAAAAAAACTAACCCCCCCAAAACCCTAAACTCCCCCCAAAAAATGCAGCTGGATTCTACCACGCAGGCACAGAGCAGCTTCAGCTCCTGGGTGGGGAGGGGGGGGACAGGGGGGGTCTGGGGGGGGCAGAAACACCCCAAAAATCCCTTAGACCCCCCCAAAAATCCCCGACCGCCCCTCCCCCCCGCCAAAAACCCCTAATCCCCCCCCAAAAACGCAGCTGGATTCTACTACGCGGGCGCAGGGCAGCTTCAGCTCCCGTGGGCGGGGGGGGGGTCAGGGACACCCCAAAAAAAACCCCCTAAACCCCCCCAAAAAAACCCAACCCCCAAAAATACCCCCCCCTCCAAACCCCCCCTCACCCCCCAAAATCCCTAACACCCCCCCCCCCCCCCCCCCAAAATCCCAACCCCCCCAAAAACGCAGCTCGATGGCACCACTCGGGCGCAGGGCAGCTACAGCTCCTGTGCGTTGGGGGGGGTCAGGGACACTCCAAAAAAACCCTAAACCCCCCCCAAAACCCCCCCTAAAAAACCCCCCACCCCCAAAAAACCCCAACCCCCAAAACACCCCCACCCCCCCCCCAGAAAATCCCTAAAGCCCCCAAAAACGCAGCTCGATTGCACCACTCGGGCGCAGGGCAGCTACAGCTCCTGTGGGCGTGGGGGGGTCAGGGACACCCCTAAAAACCCCTAAACCCCCCCCAAACCCCCCCTAAAAAAAAAAAACACCCCCAAAAAACGCCCCACCCCCAAAACACCCCAACCCCCCCCAAAAAAATCCCTAAACCCCCTAAAAACGCAACTCGATTCCACCACTCGGGCACCGGGCAGCTACAGCTCCTGTGCATTGGGGGGGGGTCAGGGACACCCCTAAAAACCCCTAAATCGCCCCCAAAACCCCCCCTAAAAAACCCCCCACCCCCAAAAAACCCCCCACCCCCAAAACACCCCCACCCCCCCCAGAAAATCCCTAAACCCCCCAAAAACGCAGCTCGATTGCACCACTCGGGCGCAGGGCAGCTACAGCTCCTGTGGGCAGGGGGGCGTCAGGGACACCCCAAAAAAAACCCTAAATCCCCCCCAAACCCCCCCTAAAAAAAAAAACACACCCCAAAAAACGCCCCACCCCCAAAAC